>NC_068294.1:43965376-43985376 GCF_025860055.1 Xyrauchen texanus
TTCTCACGCGACTCGTCACATATAGAGAGTAACGACCCATCTCTAAGAAGTTGAGTCTTTTGAGGAACAGCAGCGCCTCGTACCTACAGGATTAAATACAATCTGTGATATTACATCAAAACACAAACACAAATCTCTGCCTTCGACAGTATGTGTAAAACACAGGATGCCCTTCCTGATGCAACCCTCATTGGCTGGGGGACTCTCACTCACTCACACGGGGCAGTTTAGAGTCTCCAATTCACTTATACCTGCATGTTTTTGGACTTGTGGGGGAAACCGGAGCACCCGGAGGAAACCCACACAAACATGGGGTGAACATGCAGACTCCACACAGAAACGCCCTGGGTGAGCCGGGACTGGAACCCCATATTCTCTATCTCTCTCACTCGCTTGCTCTCTCGCCCGCTCTCTCTCTCTCTCTCTCGCCCGCTCTCTCTCTCTCTCTCTGCTGTTAGGTGACAGAGCTAACCACTGAGCCACCGTGCCACCCCTTTCTCTCTATCTCTCTCTCTCTTTCGCTCGCTGTCTCTCTCAATTCAATTCAATTCAATTGAGCTTTATTGGCATGACTGTGTAAAATAGCACAATATTGCCAAAGCAATAGTAATATACAAACATATATGTAGATAAATAAAAGTGAACAATAAAAAAAACAAACAAACAAAAAAAAACATTTCCATATTATGCATAAATATATCACAATAAATAAAAAAATAAAAAAAAATAAATAAAATAAAAACAAATATATCTATATATATACAATAACAAAAATAAGTATAGAGGCCACCGTGCCACCCCTTTCACTCTCTTTCTCTCTCTCTCTTTCGCCCGCTCGCTCTCTTTCTGCTGTTAGGTGATAGAGCTAACCACTGAGCCACCGTGCCACCCCTTTCTCTCTATCTCTCTGTCTCTCTCGCCCGCTCTCTCTCTCTCTCTGCTGTTAGGTGACAGAGCTAACCACTGAGCCACCGTGCCACCCCTTTCTCTCTATCTCTCTGTCTCTCTCGCCCGCTCTCTCTCTCTCTCTGCTGTTAGGTGACAGAGCTAACCACTGAGCCACCGTGCCACCCCTTTCTCTCTATCTCTCTCTCTCTCTCTCGCTCACTGTCTCTCTCAATTCAATTCAATTCAATTCAATTGAGCTTTATTGGCATGACTGTGTAAAATAGCACAATATTGCCAAAGCAATAGTAATATACAAACATATATGTAGATAAATAAAAGTGAACAATAAAAAAAACAAAAACAAAAAAAAAACATTTCCATATTATGCATAAATATATCACAATAAATAAAAAAAAATAAAAAAAATAAAAAAAAAATAAATAAATAAAAAAAAAAAAAAATATATATATATATATATATATATATATATATATATATATATATATACAATAACAAAAATAAGTATAGAGAGCAGTTTAATGGAACGGAGGGTTCAGCCCTTGTCCCTCATATGATGGCAGGAAGACACATACTGCGCTGCCAGCTGAACACACTCTTCTTTCTCTCCCAAAATATAACACAGTTTGTTTATGAGGCTCGCTTGTTGGAATTGAGGTACAATCTGTGCTATTTGTGTGAAGTAGGCGTCTCTGATGTTTTTATACTCGCTGCACTCAGTGAGGAAGTGCAGCTCGTCCTCTACGGCCCCATCAGTGCAGTGTGGACACAGTCTGAGCTCTCTCTCTCTCCAACTCTGCCTGTGTCGGCCCGTCTCCACACACAGACTGTGCTCACTAATGCCATACTTTGTCAGGAGCTTTCTCTGACCATAATTACTGATTTCAGTCAGGTATGGTGCCAATTTATAATCGGACTTTATTTTGTTGAAATATTTTAATTTATTTAGTTCTCTCTCTCGCCCGCTCTCTCTCTCTCTCTGCTGTTAGGTGACAGAGCTAACCACTGAGCCACCGTGCCACCCCTTTCTCTCTCTCTCTCCCTCTCTCTTTCTCTCTCTCTCTCTCTCTCTCTCTCTCTCTTCGCTCACTCTCTCTTGCCCGCTCTCTCTCTCTTTCTGCTGTGAGGTGACAGAGCTAAGCAGTGAGTCACCGTGCCACCCCTTTCACTCTCTCTCTCTCTCTCTCTTGCTCGCGCGCTCTCTCTCTCGCCCGCTCTCTCTCTCTCTCTCTGCTGTTAGGTGACAGAGCTAACCACTGAGCCACCGTGCCACCCCTTTCTCTCTCTCCCTCTCTCTTTCTCTCTCTCTCTCCTCTCTCTCTCTCTCTCTCTCTCTCTCTCTCTCTCTCTCTCTCTTTCGCTCTCTCTCTCTCGCCCGCTCTCTCTCTCTCTGCTGTTAGGTGACAGAGCTAACCACTGAGCCACCGTGCCACCCCTTTCTCTCTCTCTCTCTCTCTCTCTCTCTCTCTCTCTCTCTCTCTCTCTCTCTCTCTCTCTTTCGCTCACTCTCTCTTGCCCGCTCTCTCTCTCTTTCTGCTGTGAGGTGACAGAGCTAAGCAGTGAGTCACCGTGCCACCCCTTTCACTCTCTCTCTCTCTCTCTCTTGCTCGCGCGCTCTCTCTCTCGCCCGCTCTCTCTCTCTCTCTCTGCTGTTAGGTGACAGAGCTAACCACTGAGCCACCGTGCCACCCCTTTCTCTCTCTCCCTCTCTCTCTCTCTCTCTCTCTCTCTCTCTCTCTCTCTCTCTCTCTTTCGCTCTCTCTCTCTTTCTGCTGTGAGGTGACAGAGCTAAGCAGTGAGTCACCGTGCCACCCCTTTCTCTCTCTCTCTTTCAAGATTATGTATAGTTTTTATAGATTGTTTTGGTTTAGTGCCATTTTCCTTTTTAACATCAACCTTTTTTCAATTGAATTTCAATTAATTTATAGCACTTTTTACAACACATGTTTATTTCCTCACAAATATTTACGATTTTAAACTTCTAGACCTTCCTGTCTATGTTTTGCTTTGCAAATCTTCACAATATCACTGTGTATAAAATATGCTAAATAAATGAACTTTAAATAGCAAAAAACTGTCTTTTAAATATCATCAATGAACTAACAGGAAGGACCCCAAGTATTGTGTATTTTACCTGTTGTTATAGCTGTAGAACCTGTGCTCAGGAACAGATGCATTGTGGGATGTTGGAGTCTCCCAGCGGTGTGATGTCAGAGGAGGATACGCTTCGATCAAGACCCCGAGATCAACATCATCTCCTTCACTGACCTCGATGGACAGACCGCTGTGAGTGACTTCAGACGAGAGCTTCGGCGAGAGACGGACGTACGGCTCATCTGTCAATCAAAGCACACATTAAAAACCGCTTGATGGTTTTAAAGGAATTCAACATCAATACAAACGAGAACGTTTTCTCTCTTGTTCTCACCTACAACGAGCAGGTGAGTTGTGGAGCGGTTTGCTCCGGCTTCGTTCTGTCCCGTACACGTGATGTTTCCCGAATCAGACAGCTGAACAGCAGGAATGGTCAAAATGCTCTCGATGGCCAAACGATTTCCTTTCGACACAAGGTTCACCTTTGCTCGTGGCAACTGGGAGCGACCGAAAATAACTTCAGATGCTTACAATCATCAGATAAAAAAAACGTCTGGTTCATATGTTTAAAACTCATTTTCTCTGTAACCTTAGCAGCATCACATCGGTCACTTTGTGCTGAACACGCCCACTTGTACGTGCTTTATAAAGACATTTAAATTGAATACAGTATATACACACACACACACACACACAAGGGCGTAGCAGCCACGGGGGACACGTCCCCCACACTCTTTGGACTGGGAAGAGAAATTGGCCTGTGATTTTATATAGCAACTGGCCCAAAAGTTGAGCGGTGGGGGGTGTTAGCTGTCCTTTCTGCATGGCGCCATTTTGTGGTACGTTCTGCATAACGGGGTGGCTCATTTTAGCTTATCGTGGCCCATTTCGCAGCCGACCCGCTCGGTTCTCCCGATGACCAGAGACCAGAGAAATGGTCACTGAATTATTGAACCAATTTTGGTGAACATATTCAAAACACTCGAGCCACTTCCTTATTGCTGCTAATTTTGCTCAATTTTGCAATACTTGAATCTTTAAAATACTACAAATATTAAAGGAGACCTATTTTGCCCCTTTTTACAAGATGTAATAAGTCTCGGGTGTCCCCAGAATGTGTCTGTGAAGTTTCAGCTCATGGATCATTTATTACATCATGTTATAAACGCCTCTTTTTGGGTGGAATCAAAAACACGCTGATTTTGTGTGTGTCTCTTTAAATGCAAATGAGCTGCTGCTCCCCGCCCCTTTCTGGAAGAGGGCTGTGCCTTTACAGCTTGTGCTTCGGTTACTACAGCAACAACAAATCAGAACCGATATGACTGACAGCGTAAATACGGGAGTTCAGGCAGGGCTGGACATAGCAACCGGCCCAAAAGTTGAGTGGGGGGAGGGGGGTGTTCGCTGTCCTTTTCTGCACATCGCGGCACCGTTTTGTGGTCCTTTCTGCATAACGTGGCAGCGTTATGCATAACGTTTTAGTTTATCGCGGCCCATTCGGCCAGTTTCACGGCTGACCCACCGGCCCGCTCGGTTCTCCCGATGGCCATCCGCCCCTGATCGGCCCAAAAGTGCGTTGGCCCACCGGGAAAATGCCCGCTATGCCAGATAACCAGTCCAGCTTGTCCACTGCGTCTTCAGTGACTCTGATGCCGGGAGTACATGAAGACTCTTATGATCACTTAGCAACAACAGACACTTATGAGACATTATTCTTCACTGTATCTGCTCCAGGACTGTGTGTACATCACTCAGGGGAGGAGCTATGATAATAGGGCGGAGTCCGTCACCAGTTGTGGGCGTGGCTTGCACTAACGTGACGTCACTTTAGAGCAGAAAGGAAAACCGTTGATGTCCCCCACTTTTAAAATGACTGCTACGCCCCTGTATATACATATATATATTTCTGTGCTCATATGGACAACATTTTAACGGCATGCCAGCAAAAACTCATACAGGGTTTCATGTGTTGTAATCAGAGTCAGCATGTCAAAGGTCATACCTTTCGAGAGGTGTGAGTCCAGGTGACATTGTAGTTAAAGTTTGGGTTGTTTGTGGTACAACTGATCTGCAATTTCTCTCCAACCAGTTTCACATACTGGTTTCTCTTCAGGAACACATACGGTGGGGAACGCAACCCTAAAAGCAATTATGAGTGACTGTAATAGCATTTAATGACATTCTCCTTTTATAGTCATTGATGGGAAGTTGTTGTTTTACAGCATTGAAGATTTCATACATTTTGACATTCTGGAATTCTTTTGATTATGCAAATCTGGACTGAACTTACTCTCTCCAACGGTCACAGAGAAGATCTTAGACAGTTTCTGGACTCCCCGAATTCGAGCGCTGCACATGTAGTCAGCGGTGTAACTGGGGTGAACGTTCCTAATCAGAACGCCCTTCCTGGGGTCAAAGGTCACATTCATGCCGGAGGGCACCGCGGAGCCGTTTTCCATCCGCAGCGTGAAGTCTGTGGCATTGGGGTCGGTGAGAAGACACGGCAACGTCAGATCTTCACCTTCTTTAAGGACGTACATCATGGGCGTATTCGTTGTCTCAAAGAGAACTTTAGAATCTGTAAACGACAGGTTAAACTCCTAAATGTTGATCAGTTCATGGCTCAATCCTGTTAAAGAGAATTTCTGTACTCACCCCTGACAAACACATGAACAGAGGACGACAAGCTTGAATGGTTTCCGTTCGTGTAAACACACTTGTAAGTGCCTGTGACGGTCACAGAGGCTTTGTCCACGCGGAAACTCCGGATGTTTCCGACTGCTTCGGAGATGTATTTTTTGAGTTTGGGCAGTCGTATAATCCACGTGACTGGACCGTCCCCCTCGCAGGTCAAAAGAAGAGGAGATCCAGTGTCGAGAATCACGTCAGAGCTCGTCAGAACTTCAGAGTTCACGGAGATCTTGGGTTGAGACCAACCTGTCAATTAAACAGCAGAAAGGATCAAGAACATATGGGTTAAAAACTTGTTTACCAAACTAGATTGCAAAGTCTTAAAGCACAAGGCACCCCCGGACAGTCAAGGGCCCCCTGGTAATCAAGGGCCCCTGGGCACTTGCCCCATTGGCCAAGTCGGTAATCCGTCCGTGTGTAAAATCTGAGCACAGTTTGAGACATTTCTGAGATCTCTGAAACTCTAGAGAGGCGATACATGAGATTTCTGCTGTCTTTTTCACACCTGAGGTGTACGAGATTGCAGTAAAATCTCTGTTGCTCTATACAGGTACTCTGGAGGTATTAAAGATCTAATTTTTGTGATTTTGCGTGCTCATCAAATTGGAGCAATCCCTGTTTTGCCCATTACCCTGATATTGCTTGTGTGTTTAACCTTGTGCAACTCTGCGTCCACATGCGTGGACGTTGTATTTTGGCTCTGCTATATGCAACACATCATTTAAATTAATAAAAACCGACTGAATACTGTCCACAAGACTCTAGACTGTCATTTAAGAGTTAAACTTCTGCCGCACGAGTCACAACAGCATGGCGTCAATTTATGTGAAGCGCTTCTACAGGCGCAGAGCCAACAAAAGTGCCTCTGGTCAGAAATCTCTTCAAGTTTTTTCATTAAAACCTGTTTGGTTGTAAAGAGTAGCGTCTCTAGTTTCGTTTGATATGCCGCTTTAAAAAATCTGTTCATTTTTCACGCATCAGCGCGCCGATCAACATGATGTCCACATATGTGGACATTAGTAAAATCATTCCTATATACAGTATGTACTGTGCATTATCCTATTGAGGATAAATGGGTTCATCCAAAAAATTGGAAAATGTGTCTTTCAGAGGCTTTATATGGAGTTAGGATGAAAATAAGATGCATTTCAAACTGTTCTGAGACCAGTGCAGACAGACAGCACACTGGAGGTTAAGTCATGCACTAAATAGGGAGCAAGGGAGCATCCTATAGCTCTCCTATAACTGTTCTGAGACCAGTGCAGACAGACAGCACACTGGAGGTTAAGTCATGCACTAAATAGGGAGCAAGGGAGCATCCTATAGCTCTCCTATAACTGTTCTGAGACCAGTGCAGACAGACAGCACACTGGAGGTTAAGTCATGCACTAAATAGGGAGCAAGGGAGCATCCTATAGCTCTCCTATAACTGTTCTGAGACCAGTGCAGACAGACAGCACACTGGAGGTTAAGTCATGCACTAAATAGGGAGCAAGGGAGCATCCTATAGCTCTCCTATAACTGTTCTGAGACCAGTGCAGACAGACAGCACACTGGAGGTTAAGTCATGCACTAAATAGGGAGCAAGGGAGCATCCTATAGCTCTCCTATAACTGTTCTGAGACCAGTGCAGACAGACAGCACACTGGAGGTTAAGTCATGCACTAAATAGGGAGCAAGGGAGCATCCTATAGCTCTCTATAACTGTTCTGAGACCAGTGCAGACAGACAGCACACTGGAGGTTAAGTCATGCACTAAATAGGGAGCAAGGGAGCATCCTATAGCTCTCCTATAACTGTTCTGAGACCAGTGCAGACAGACAGCACACTGGAGGTTAAGTCATGCACTAAATAGGGAGCAAGGGAGCATCCTATAGCTCTCCTATAACTGTTCTGAGACCAGTGCAGACAGACAGCACACTGGAGGTTAAGTCATGCACTAAATAGGGAGCAAGGGAGCATCCTATAGCTCTCCTATAACTGTTCTGAGACCAGTGCAGACAGACAGCACACTGGAGGTTAAGTCATGCACTAAATAGGGAGCAAGGGAGCATCCTATAGCTCTCTATAACTGTTCTGAGACCAGTGCAGACAGACAGCACACTGGAGGTTAAGTCATGCACTAAATAGGGAGCAAGTGAGCATCCTATAGCTCTCCTATAACTGTTCTGAGACCAGTGCAGAGAGACAGCACACTGGAGGTTAAGTCATGCACTAAATAGGGAGCAAGGGAGCATCCTATAGCTCTCCTATAACTGTTCTGAGACCAGTGCAGACAGACAGCACACTGGAGGTTAAGTCATGCACTAAATAGGGAGCAAGTGAGCATCCTATAGCTCTCCTATAACTGTTCTGAGACCAGTGCAGACAGATAGGGGGTGCCATTGGTGCCGAATTGGACCATCGGCCACCCCATTGGCCACCCCACTCGTAATTGCCGTTTTTTGGCACAATTTAGTTCTTTTGAGGTGAAAACATCTCTGTACAAATGTACAAACTTCACAATATCTAGAGAAATGAAAGCGAAGTGTTGTGCAGAGGAGTGTTTGGTCAGAAAACACAAAGCAACGAGCCAAACATCCTGATCCCTCTCTCGCTTCTGCTTTCCATCTGACACATCGATGGGATCATTCACAGAATACATTTCGCACAGAGTGTGAACTCATATAAGAAACTCCATGTTTGTGTTTTGCGTTTCATTCGATTGATCTCTGAAACTATAACTCGTCCAAAACCCGCTATAGAATAATGAAATGTATTCTTGTCATGAAATTGCACCATCACAACCCCTCCAGAAAGACATAGATCAGGTAATCGAATTGTTTGCTGTAGAACGTGCCAAGTTAAATACAAAACTCAAAGGGGAGTGTCTTCATATTTTTAAGGACACTCTTAACCTTTTCATAAGTAGGGTCCAAATTCCCCTGCAGTACCCCCTGGAGTGAGTTATCTTTGCATGTGACACTGCACAGCCTGTAGAGGGGGGAAGTGTCACGGTTATATAGAGTATAAAATACTGTATATAATATAGTGAACATGTGAACAAATGGGTTATGTGTGCTGTGCTGTTTTAGTTTAATTAATTTCATTTTTATAGCTGTAAAAAACATCTCAGACATTGTGTGTGCGTGAGTGAGTGTGCGTGAGTGTGGATGTGTGTGTGTGTGTGTGTGTGTGTGTGTGTATGTGTGTGCGTGAGATGTGTGTGTGTGTTCGTGTGTGTGTGTTTGTGTGTGTGTGTGTGTGTGTGCGTGAGGTGTGTGTTTGTGTGTGTGTGTGTGTGCGTGAGGTGTGTGTGTTTGTGTGTTTTTGTGTGTGTGTGTGTGTGTGTGTGTATGTGTGTGCGTGAGATGTGTGTGTGTTCGTGTGTGTGTGTTTGTGTGTGTGTGTGTGTGTGTGTGTGTATTGTGTGTGAGTGTGTGTCTGTTTGTGTGTTTGTTTGTGTGTGTGTTCGTGTGTGTGTGTGTGAGATATGTGTGTTTGTGTGTGAGGGTGTGAGTGTATGTGCAAGTGTTTGTGTGTGTGTGTGTTTTTGTATGTGTGTGTGTGTGACAAGCACTAATGTAAACAGACTTGGCTGCGTGCATCAGATAATCTCACTCGATCAGCATGTTTTCACTGTGAATATACAAGTTTAAACTGTTATCGTGGTGCTTTTGAGAAGGTTTGGCTCTCCGTTTCAGAAAACAAACATATTATATGCCTGAAAAGACTATTTGAGTTGCTGTTTGTGTGAATGAAAACTGCATCTGCACCTAATCAGCAGACGTGGCTGCGTGCATGGGAAGATTACGTTTAGATATGATGGCTGTGCATATACAAACTGTGAACTCTTATTGTGGTACTTTGTTGACAATTTATCTGTTTGTTACATAAAATAAACATGTGCTTGAAAAGACTCTTTGAAGATCTGTTTGACGACACGACAACCGCTATTAATAGTGGCATAGTGGGCTAAAGCACATAACTGGTAACTGGTAATCAGAATGTTGCTGGTTAGATCCCCACAGTCACCACCATTGTGTCCTTGAGTAAGACACTTAACTCCAGGTTGCTCCGGGGGGATTGTCCCTGTAATAAGTGCACTGGAAGTCGCTTTGGATAAAAGCATCTGCCAAATGCATAAATGTAAATGTAAATGGGGCCCAGTTATTAACGATGACATATCAGTATGTATGAAAGAGTTAACAGACACACTCTCTTAATTACTCATTACTTGAACTCTACAACAAACACTCAAAACACACAATCTGTAGTAAACACTGAGCCGTCTGTAATCACTAATTAACCCAACACATGTCAATTAACACATTACTGGCTTGTTTGAACTAATTAGAACTGAAAGATTTTCTTGGTAAGTATTTTATTGTCTTGTCTTCCAGTAAAAATATCATAAAGTGACCAAAAAACCAGCTATTGAATAATCTTTCCACAGATCTTTACGATTATTGTGACAACGTTTCAAGAACAATCTACAAACGACACAATCAGATCATCAGACTGGAAACATTTCTGCATGTCTTATAAAGATACTCTGTGGCGTTATACACCGATAAGAGTGTAAAACACAACAGTTGGCCTTAAATATCTTCTTAAATCAAAGCAATTCCACATAGATCACATCTCATGAATAATATCTCTCAAAATATGATCAAAAAAGTCTCTCGACATGCAATGATCAAAACGAGCACTGATACATTTTAGAAACATCTAGAGACAGTTGCATGTTCAGATGTTTCTCCTAAAGTCTTCCTGAACAGATCTAAAGCTGTCAAACGAATAAGGAGAGCGTCACTCGTGTGACCTCTGACCTTTGTATCTTGATCAGATCTGAGCACATCTTGTGAGACTCTCTCGAGACACATGTGAGGAGCAGGAGACTCTCCGTTTGCTCCGTTTCATCTTGTTATTACAGAGATCTCAGTTGTGTGTCTCTGTCCGTCAGGACCGCAGTAACAGAAGTGATGAGACTCTTACCGTGGGCCCGACAGTCCAGGAGCCCCATGATGAAAAGGACCACAAACATCTCGCAGCGCTTCCTCTTCATCAGTTTATCTTTAACAGTTTGTCTTCAGTGTGTGGAGATTTGCTCACAGAAATAAGAAATGATTCATCTGTCCTTCAAGGCAGACTTCTCATTTGTGTAAAACAGGATGTGACAAGATTGGAAAATCAGCTGACCCAGCGAAAATCCTACAAATATAATTGTTAAAAACGTTCAATTAAAGTGAATTAAAAATCCTGCAAACAGATGACGTTAATCATTCATCCAGTTCAAATAAATGCCTTAATTAACATCTTAATTCCCAGTAAAATCTGTAAATATCCTTAAAACAAGATACATAAACTTGAGAAGAAAAATTGCGTAAAACAACAAAACTTTTCAGAGAAAATGACATAAATTAAGTTTATTTTTTTCTTACCGGACCAGCAGATTGTCGTTGTACTGTGAGTATAAACTTACAGTCAAATATTGTAACAATTCTGTTTTTTAGATGCATAAATTATGATTTTACCATATGGTAAAATCATAATTTATGCATCTAAAAACAGAATTAAGGCATTTATATTCCGTACATTTGTATTGTTTGAAAGTTTAGAAGCTCTACTTTATAATGCATGTAGACATTATGACCAAAACTGAACAAGTGCTTTAAAATTTACTGACAATTTTTGATCATTTATAAAAAAAAAAAGGGCACTATATGTATTATTGCAATAAGTAAAAATATCAAACTCATCAAATATTCATGTGTCATATCTTGTTTGAACGATCTTAAGAAGTAAAATACAACCAGACTATTTGTTTTAATCATAGAAACAAATATAGCGAGAAACAGCTAAATATATATATATATATATATTATAATTATGTTGGTGTTGTTTGTATGCTGCGTTTTGACTTATAAGTTCAAGAAAAATAAACGGAACATAAAATCTCACATATGATTATTTAGAGTCTGTGATTATCTTTCAATCGAGTCCACACACAAGATAATCAGATGTATAGATCATTAGATAATCCACATGAAGCACAATGTTACATATGACCACCAGGAGATGGGGCCAAATACACGACACAGACTCAATGATGACTCAAATGACACAGAATGAAACTCATTCTGTGAAATCTCATGACTAAAATCATGTCTGCATGCTATGCAAACCTTTAGTCATTGTTGTGTTTGCATGTGTAATTAGTTCTTATGTACAATTATTATCTTTTATTTGTTTGGAGATGTTTTTGGACACTATGATTAATTATATTTGTAATGTTGTAACTTTTGATTGCTTTGACGGATCAACACAAAATCTTTCTCAGGTACAGTTGACATGATTGGGAACAAAACAAAAGCAGATTTTTGGAGCTTCCTTATTTACATCCAGAGATATATCATGTAAAAAATAAAAATATGGATAAAACTACATTTTTGGCTCATTTTGTGTGTGTTTCTTAGGCTGACTGTCTCAAAATGTATCATAATCTATTATTAAAAAATGTGAACAGTTTTCTTTACACCGATACCAAACATCTTACACTACTTGTTTTGTTTTTTGTTGAAAAAATGACATTTTTTAAAAAACCTTCAGAGTTTATAAGGGAACTGAAGTCATCATTTGACCTTTTGTAGTTACTACGGTTATAAACAATACATTTTTAAAGCGAAAAGCCTACATTTATAATTCTAGAAGTTTAGTAGGCTATACCAAGTTTATAATATTTAATAAAATAAATGGAAGTGAAGTGTAAAATATACAGGCATCGAAATTACATCCCATTATCCCTGAAACATCCTGAAGTCTTCTTCTGGGGAACTTTACAGGCTCAAAGAACAACAGAGGAATGAGTCGTTATCACAGTTTTCATTTTTATTGTACATAATATGCTTAAAAGAAAAAAGTACAAAATATCTCTACAAAAATATACTTGTAAACATACATAAAGCTTTGGTACCTTAGAGTAGAGTGTGTAACTTTACTATGTAATACATGTATTGAATTGTGCAGTTTAATAAGGCCTCGTGCATACAGACAACTAGTGTTACAATCAAGAAAAACAAGATAAAACTGTAATTATAAAGTGTTTGCATGATTTAATCATTGTGCAAGAGGATTTCAAATTTGATGGCATGTATATATTACGTATTATTGGGTCTTATTCATTTAAAAACGAAAACCTGGGATGCTGTACAGTTTAATCTCAGATATATCGAGGGTTCTGACACCCAAAAACATACTTCATGTGCTTAGGATGGAAAAAAACACCAACTTTCTGATTGTAATGCACCACGACTTTGATCATTTGGAATCGTATATTGTTATTAGGGACGCAACTTGATTACAAAACCCCAAAAAACATTCGCTGGATAACCTATCCTTCTGTTCAGTCTGGGTTCCCTTTATGCAAAGTAATAAAAAATACAATTAAAATCACATATAATCACTTACATTTGTGTTTAGTCAGTTTGCTTCCATTATCCATTAAAAGTTAAAGTGCAGTTTTGCAACAAGTATCTTTAAAAAGAATTATAATTTGCTAAAATCTAAAATAGAAATATGTAGCCTGAATAGAATACACAATTTGAACGTTTTGCTAAATAATCTGAGCAGAGAATGAATTTTAACTCAAAACGCACAAAATGTAAAATCTACTGATTCATATCAGATAATAACTCATAAAACACATAATTACAAAAGTACATGAACTGATTGTAGCTTTGCCTTCAGCGGTTCATATTACTGCATTGTACCATTTTATTAAAACAAGAATACAAACATTTAAAGTTTGTCATTATCTGGTTCTTGCTCAGACCTTCACAGACGGTCCTTTAACACTTTAAACTGTGGAATAATTGCCAAAAATGGGTCTAATTTTTCAGAGAACCCCCCAAATAAACCAAAAAGACTTGTGAATAATATTGTATGTGTTTATAATCTTATGATATGTTTCCCCCCATATTTGTAAGCATGTAATTCTGGTTCTGTTCACTCTATCTCACTTTGAAAAGTCTCATTTTATTCCACTAGGTGGCAGCAAACACTATAAAAAACATTATTTACTCAATCACATTCCATCACAATGCACAGATGTGAACTGTAGGGGGCACTCTAACACATATGAGCCCTCAGAGATGTGCTCGTCCATAGACATTCAGTCTAATGTTCAGTTCAAGCAACACCCTCATTATTTCATTGAATATCTCGGCCTCTGAGTGGACTACAAGCTCAATCTAGGGGTCATTAGAAAGCTGAGATCCTCCCCTTTGTGATAATATAACATTATAATTTCATAACTGTATCATCAAAACTCAAAAACATACTTTTTTGATGATTTGATTAGCATGCTTTTCCTGCTGGGTGGCATATTTGGACATCTAAGCTATAGCATTGGATTATTCACATAAGCTCACAGACAAGTCAACAATGGCTAATTTATTAAAGAACTTCCTAAGGTAATAGCAGATATATTGTTTGTGGCTATTTGGGGCTTACAGCAGCTGTTATCTGAGCATAAAAGAGACGTTTGTAATTGATAACTTACAGACATCATATTTCACTTTGTGATTATTTTTTTATATATTTCAAACTGTGTTATTAGGGCAACAAAATAAACTATACAGTCATGTTCCTGAGAATTAGAGCTTTCATTTGCTATATAACTTGTCCATTTAGGTGCTGTATGAGGGACTTTTATTTTCATATAACATTTCTACCCCATTACCTCTAGGGGGCGCTAATTGTCAACGTGAATGTTTTGAAGCCTTATTTTGTTATTTTAAGTAACATAAATGCAGAAGTGATGGTATCTCTGAAAAGAACAGACTCTAAGCTTTCAAATGAGACCTCATATGCCTGACTTACAGTATGTATACGGAGACTTTAACGGTTTAAACGTTTTGACCCGCCGATGGGTCCATATATTTTAAGAGGTAAAACATGTATATTGGACATCAAGTGGAGCAACACAGTACCGTAATTGCTTATCGTACAAAGGTAAACAAAAATATCCTTAACATCAAACATTTCAATGTATTAATTTGATTTATTATTGTTTTCTAAATGTCTCTTGAATGCTCTGGTTAGTCAATAATTCGGTGGACAAAACACGTTGTTGTCGGCACAATCCATGTTTACTCGCACCGCAAGTGAATTGTGCATTTAGTCTCGATTGTATTTTCTATGAGCTTGTTTTTGAGAATGAGGTCGTGTCACACAACCTGTCCATGTTGAAATCTGTCCAATTTGACTAGTTTGTACCAAGAGAAAGATTTTCACTTGTAAGATAAGGTTAATTACTTTGCCTTCCCAACTATGCACGATTATATGATTTTATCCGCATTCAGCATCTCACCTGCGATACATTTGGGTGGCGACTCACCAGTCGAGAATAACTGCTCTAAAAGTATATACAATTTTGAGAAAGTCTTTGATATCTGATGTATTTTTGCACAGATGTTTTCCACAGATGTACAAAAGTGTCTAATAATCAGCTCAAAATGCGAATTTTCACTTCTCAGTGACAGGAAGTTGGATGTCACAGGAAGCTCTCCTCCACATCTGGAGTTCCAGAAAGTTCCGGCAGCAGCTCCTCTCGCTCGGGTTCAGTACTCGGGGTTTCCATGGAGACCGTCTCCTCATCAGAGCTCAAGGAGCTGTGGGAGGGAGAGAGAGAGAGAGAGAGAGAGAGAGAGAGAGAGAGAGAGAGAGAGAGAGACCTGTAACTAGAGCAGCTTCTTCAAACAGCATTACGAGTTTTGGGCTAAGTGGAGATCAGGTGCTCAGATCCCTCAGATGTGTATGCTGGGCCAAACTAATCAAAATTAAATAATTAAATAAATCATAATAATTTTATAAATTGAAAAGAAAAACGATAAAATCATTACATTAATCATTTAATCACTAAATACATAAATAAGTGTCACTTTTATTACATTTTATTGGAGGGCCAAAATACTTAAAATTATGTCAATAATATAATATTAAAATAAATAAATAAATAAGTAATATTAATGAAAACTATAAAACATTTAAATTATTCATTAAATCAAAAAGTACATCAATAAATGTCCCTTATATTTAATTGTTATGGTGGGCCAGATTAATCAAAATCAAATCAATCAATAAATAAATCATTAAAAAACGATAAAATAACTAAATTAATAATTAAATCACTAAATAAATCAATGAGTGTCCCTTTTATTTCATTATATTGGAGGGCCAAATTATTCAATATTAAGTCAATAATTTCATATAAAAATAAATAAATAAAATAAATAAATCATGAAAAACTTTAAAATAATTAAATTGTTCATTACATTACAAAGTACATCAATAAAAGTCCCTTATCTAATTTTTTTATGGAGGGTAAATAAATATTCAAATATATAATTATAAAAAAAAAAACTAAAATTATTAAATAAATCCTTAAATCATTAAATACATCAATACATTTCCCTTTTTATATTTAATTGTAATGGAGGGCCAAATTACTCAAAATTAATAAAATAAATAAATATTAAAATAAATAATCATTAAATCACTATATAAACCATTAAATGTCTCTTACTTTATTTTAGCATTAGATTGCATCCATTTTAATTTGAGCATTATCCTTGAGTTGATTTCTCATCTAAGCATGCGCTTCGTGTTTTTTTGTTTTCAGGGTTACTGCTATCGGCCCATCAGTCCTCAGCGGGCATCAGCTTTTAAAATCAGGTCCATTTTAGGTGCTGAGCGTGGCACAATAAGAGATTTTCAGATGAAGTTGCCAACCAAAATGTTGATGTACTCCTACTGTGAAAGTGTCGCCCAGTATCGATCGATAGCCGTAAGCCTGAAAATAAAAGATCCGACATTCACACTCTAATGAGAAATCAACTCAAAGATAATGCTGAAATGGAATACAAGGGACATTTATTGATTTATTCAGCAATTAAATGATTAATTTAATTATTTTCTAGGTTGTTTTTATTTTATTATGTATTTAATAATTTACTTAAATATTTAAATTATTATTTACAGATTCAATTTTTTTGCAATTTGGCCCCGCCATAAAATGGTGTGTGTGTGTATATATATATATATATAATTTTAAAACTAGAAAAGAACAAAGTTTTAGGATATTTTAATGAAAAAAAATAGTATGCAAAATACAAAATACAAGCATGTTCATAAGTCTCAGACTTTGTGTGTATATGGATTGTTGACAAATAAAGTCATCCAAGGTGATAAAAGGAGGAATCTTCTAAAAGTCTAGTTTAAAACAAATGTGTCAATTTTGTAGCAATGTAATCTTTGTATCCATTTTGGTTTTTGTATAAATATATATATATATACATATTTTTAATGTATAAAAATATAAGTGGTGTAGCCGTCAAATAAAAGGTATTTCAATACTTGCTCCTTAAAACCACGAGCATCCACAACTTCGTCAAAAAAGCTTCAAAAGTATTTAATATGAATATCTGAGTCACGAATATCAAGAAGTGTTTTTAGGGTTACTCCATTTGACCTGAACAAAATGTGCCTTCTCATAAAAACATAAAACTGAAATATCTGACATTTCTAAAAAAGATAATAATAGAATTTTTTAAAAAACACACACGCAGTCATGAGGGTCTAAACGTTTTTTTCAGTTTTAATCTTTTCTTATTTTCAACTCAATGGCGACCTGTTTGTTGGTTACACTCCCTAAACGAATGTAACATTTTTATTATTTAGAAATAAACGTTTTCAGGGGGTCTGGGTATCTCAGCGAGTGTTGTCGCTGACTATCACACCTGGAGTCGTGAGTTTGAATCCAGGTTGTGCCGAGTGACTCCAGCCAGGTCTCCTTAGCAACCAAATTAGCCTGGTTGCTAGGGAGGGTAGAGTCACATGGACTAACCTCCTCGTGGTGGTGATTAGTGGTTCTCGCTCTCAATGGGGCGTGTGGTGAGTGACTCCAGTCAGGTCTCCTTAGCAACCAAATTAGCCTGGTTGCTAGGGAGGGTAGAGTCACATGGACTAACCTCCTCGTGGTGGTGATTAGTGGTTCTCGCTCTCAATGGGGCATGTGGTGAGTGACTCCAGTCAGGTCTCCTTAGCAACCAAATTAGCCTGGTTGCTAGGGAGGGTAGAGTCACATGGGGTAACCTCCTCGTGGTGGTGATTAGTGGTTCTCTCAATGGGGCGTGTGGTGAGTTGTGTGTGGATCGTGGAGAGTAGCATGAGCCTCCACATGCTGTGAGTCTCCGCGGTGTCATGCATAACGAGTCACGTGATAAGATGCGCGGATTGACGGTCTCAGATGCGGAGGCAACTGAGACTCGTCCTCCACCACCCGGATTGAGGCGAGTAACCGCGCCACCAAGTAGTGGGGATTGGGCGTTCCAAATTGGGAGAAAAAAAGAAAAAAAAAAAAAAGAAAAGTTTTCCAGACTAGTTGCCAAGGAAAACTTTCAGTCTCCAGACTTTAAACTAGTAGACTTAAATATATTCAATACATTTTTGTGTGAATTGCATTTTTCATTGCTTGTCACGTCATTGACCCTAATATAGTTTATCATATAAATGCACATTAAAGGATATAGGAATAGGAATAGTTTATTTAAAAGCAGCCAGCATGTGCTCTCATTCTTAAGCAAAAAATTGCCCTCATCTCCAAAAAATTGGGATTATTCATAAGTTATTTTATCTTTAATAAAAACAGAAATGAGTCTGCTGCAGAGGAAGAGCTGACTTGTCATTTCCCTTCATCCGCTGTGGTTTATACACAGTTGTATTTTTACTCACACAGGAAGCAAGTGTTACCTCGAGGGGATTTCTGCCAGCACCAGGCCGTATGCAACCTCTTCCTCTGGCTTCGGGTCAGGGATGGGAATGATGTACTCGTTGTGCGGAGCGTCTGTGGTCGGGCTCAGGTTGGAGTCTGGAGGAAACGGTGAGGAGGGAGACTCAGGAGACCCAGGAGAGAAGGTGCCCGGAAACGGAGAGGGGACCTGCGGCTTCACACGAGCCACTGCTGGGTGATCGCTCTTCAGAAAACTGTCGTTCACATGAGAGTATCGCTAACAGAGAGAGAGAGGAGAGATTTGAGAATGTGTGTTTATTTGTGGTTTGGTGAGGTGAGATTTCAGCTCCGAATTACATATTGATAATGATCAGGAATATTAAAATGAGGATTTGTTGCAAACTCTGAGGTGAACGAGGAAATGAAACATAAAGTGAACATGAAAGAAACCTTTTTATATCCGTCTGAGAGCATGTTCCCCATCGTGTGCACCAGAAAGGAGAACTCGGGCCGCTTCTCAAACTTCTCATCCCAACATTTCCTCATGACCTCATAACTGAGAACAACATAAAGAACTTTCAGTGCAAACACACATAATATAACCTCATTCTGAGAGCACACCTTTATCTAGAGATATTATTTACTCTATCACATTCCCTCACAATATACAGATGTGAACTGTAGGTGGCGCTCAAACGCATTTCAGCCAGTAACAGGTGTGCTCGCCCATAGACATTCAGTCTAATGTTTAGTTCAAGCACTACCCTTGTTGTTTCATCCAATATCTCGGCCTCTGAGTGGACTACAAGCTCAATCTGGGTGTCATTAGAAAGATGAGATCCTCCCCTTTGTGATGATAAATAACCTATTATCTGATGATTTGATTAGCTGATGATTTTATGCTTTTCCTGCTGGATGGCATATTTTATTCTGGACATCTACATTTACATTTACACATTTGGCAGACGCTTTTATCCAAAGTGACTTACAGTGCACTTATTACAGGGACAATCCCCCCCGGAGCAACCTGGAGTTAAGTGCCTTACTTAAGGACACAATGGTGGTGACTGTGGGGATCAAACCAGCAACCTTCTGAGTACCAATGTATTATACAGTGCACTTATTACAGGGACAATCCCCCCCGGAGCAACCTGGAGTTAAGTGCCTTACTCAAGGACACAATGATGGTGGCCGTGGGGATTGAACCTGCGACCTTCTGATTACTTCCGATGTGCTTTAGCCCACTACGCCGCCACCACCCCACATCTAAGATATAACATTGAATTATTCACCCAAGCAAGCTCACAGACAAGTAAAACATGGCTCATTTTTTAGAAAGCTCCTTAAGGTAAACTCAGATATAAAGTTTTTAGGTATTTGGGGCTATCTTACAGCAGCAGTGATCAGTGCATAAAAGAGCCGTTTGTATTTGATGCCTTACAGAAATCATATTTCACTTAGTGATTCTTATGAATATAGAGTCATAGTCAAACATTATATACAGTCTCATTCCTGGAAATGAGAGCTTTCATTTGAT
>NC_068294.1:43992876-44017876 GCF_025860055.1 Xyrauchen texanus
CCCTCTCAGTAGTTTTGTGTTCCCTCTCAATAGTTTTGTGTTCCCTCTCAATAGTTTTGTGTTCCATCACAATAGTTTTGTGTTCCCTCTCAGTAGTTTTGTGTTCCATCTCAATAGTTTTGTGTTCCCTCTCAATAGTTTTGTGTTCCCTCTCAGTAGTTTTGTGTTCCATCACAATAGTTTTGTGTTCCATCACAATAGTTTTGTGTTCCCTCTAAATAGTTTTGCGTTCCCTCTCAATAGTTTTGTGTTCCCTCTCAATAGTTTTGTGTTCCCTCTAAATAGTTTTGCGTTCCCTCTCAATAGTTTTGTGTTCCATCACAATAGTTTTGTGTTCCCTCTAAATAGTTTTGCGTTCCCTCTCAATAGTTTTGTGTTCCATCACAATAGTTTTGTGTTCCCTCTAAATAGTTTTGCGTTCCCTCTCAATAGTTTTGTGTTCCCTCTCAATAGTTTTGTGTTCCCTCGCAATAGTTTTGCATTCCCTCTCAGTAGTTTTGTGTTCTCTCTCAATGGTTTTGTGTTCCCTCTCAATAGTTTTGTGTTCCATCACAATAGTTTTGTGTTCCTCTAAATAGTTTTGTTCCCTCTCAATAGTTTTGTGTTCCATCACAATAGTTTTGTGTTCCCTCTCAATAGTTTTGTGTTCTCTCTCAATGGTTTTGTGTTCCCTCTCAATAGTTTTGTGTTCCATCACAATAGTTTTGTGTTCCCTCTAAATAGTTTTGCGTTCCCTCTCAATAGTTTTGTGTTCCATCACAATAGTTTTGTGTTCCCTCTCAATAGTTTTGCGTTCCCTCTCAATAGTTTTGTGTTCCATCACAATAGTTTTGTGTTCCCTCTAAATAGTTTTGCGTTCCCTCTCAATAGTTTTGCGTTCCCTCTCAATAGTTTTGTGTTCTATCACAATAGTTTTGTGTTCCCTCTCAATAGTTTTGTGTTCCATCTCAATAGTTTTGTGTTCCCTCTCAGTAGTTTTGTGTTCTCTCTCAATGGTTTTGTGTTCCCTCTCAATAGTTTTGTGTTCCATCACAATAGTTTTGTGTTCCCTCTAAATAGTTTTGCGTTCCCTCTCAATAGTTTTGTGTTCCATCACAATAGTTTTGTGTTCCCTCTCAATAGTTTTGCGTTCCCTCTCAATAGTTTTGTGTTCCATCACAATAGTTTTGTGTTCCCTCTAAATAGTTTTGCGTTCCCTCTCAATAGTTTTGCGTTCCCTCTCAATAGTTTTGTGTTCTATCACAATAGTTTTGTGTTCCCTCTCAATAGTTTTGTGTTCCCTCTCAATAGTTTTGCGTTCCCTCTCAATAGTTTTGCGTTCCCTCTCAATAGTTTTGCGTTCCCTCTCAATAGTTTTGTGTTCACTCGCAATAGTTTTGTGTTCCTTCTCAATAGTTTTGTGTTCCATCTCGATAGTTTTGTGTTCCCTCTCAATAGTTTTGTGTTCCCTCTCAATAGTTTTGTGTTCCATCTCGATATTTTTGTGTTCCCTCTCAATAGTTTTGTGTTCATCTCGATAGTTTTGTGTTCCATCACAACAGTTTTGTGTTCCCTCTCAATAGTTTTGTGTTCCATCACAACAGTTTTGAGTTCACTCTCAATAGTTTTGTGTTCCCTCTCAATAGTTTTGTGTTCACTCTCAATAATTTTGTGTTCCCTCTCAATAGTTTTGTGTTCCATCACAACAGTTTTGTGTTCCCTCTCAATAGTTTTGTGTTCCATCACAACAGTTTTGTGTTCCCTCTCAATAGTTTTGTGTTCCCTCTCAGTAGTTTTGTGTTCCATTCCAATAGTTTTGTGTTCCTACTTGTGCCTAATAGTTTTGTGTTCCCTCACAATAGTTTTGTGTTCCCTCTCAATAGTTTTGTGTTCCCTCTCAATATTTTTGTGTTCCATCACAATAGTTTTGTGTTCCCTCACAATAGTTTTGTGTTCCCTCTCAATAGTTTTGTGTTCCCTCTCAATAGTTTTGTGTTCCATTCCAATAGTTTTGTGTTCCATCACAATAGTTTTGTGTTCCATTCCAATAGTTTTGTGTTCCATCACAATAGTTTTGTGTTCCATCACAATAGTTTTGTGTTCCATCACAACAGTTTTGTGTTCCATTCCAACAGTTTTGTGTTCCCTCTCAATAGTTTTGTGTTCCCTCACAATAGTTTTGTGTTCCATCACAATAGTTTTGTGTTCCATCACAACAGTTTTGTGTTCCATTCCAACAGTTTTGTGTTCCCTCTCAATAGTTTTGTGTTCCCTCACAATAGTTTTGTGTTCCATCACAATAGTTTTGTGTTCCCTCTCAACAGTTTTGAGTTCCCTCTCAATAGTTTTGTGTTCCCTCACAATAGTTTTGCGTTCCCTCTCAATAGTTTTGCGTTCCCTCTCAGTAGTTTTGTGTTCCATCACAACAGTTTTGTGTTCCCTCACAATAGTTTTGTGTTCCATTCCAACAGTTTTGTGTTCCCTCTCAATAGTTTTGTGTTCCATCACAATAGTTTTGTGTTCCCTCTCAACAGTTTTGAGTTCCCTCTCAATAGTTTTGTGTTTCCTCACAATAGTTTTGCATTCCCTCTCAATAGTTTTGCATTCCCTCTCAGTAGTTTTGTGTTTAGTAAGGTTTAGTCTAGACTATTTTTTATGGAGCAATTCGAAAATAGTTGCTAAAGTATTCCTGCAGTAAAAGTGTCAGAATGGCACGTCCTGTTCTCACCCAGCACCAGACTGTCTCGCGACATCTCCCAGGTGAGGTCATAGGGCAGGTGAATGGGGTCAACATAGATGTACTCGTGTCCGTCCAAACTGACCGATTCAATCACCTTCCATCTGATCTCATACCGCGGCTTCTGCTCACATAACAACGTACATTTACAGGTTTTTCACATTACATATGAAGAGCTGATGTTACTCATTGTAAAGACAGGAAGTGATGTTACTCACCTTCCTCCACACAGCGATAAGGATGATGATGAAGATGATGGCGATCACCACCAGCACTAAGACAGCGGCCAGGACCGCCACCTGAGAGAACAGCTGGACAAAACACACACGTTACACAGTTGTGTTAAAAACTGTGACTGGTTCCTGGTTGCTGCATGTCATTCCAAATTCATGTCCAGCCCTACATTGTTTCTCAAAATATCCTGTTTCTATGGAAATATGTCACATTATGGAAGTAAAATAGGTTGCGAGTGCCCTTTCCTGCAACCAGGAGCGTAGTTTCCAGGGGAATGGGAGGGAAGGTAACCCCAATAATCAAAACAAGCAAGTACAACCCCCGATATTAATACCAGGCTCAATGGAAACATGTCAATGCTTCCCGTTGCAACCCCAATGTTCAAACCAGATCTTCACCCCAGCCTGCAATACTGTCAGATGTTTGTGCTTTGTGTGTTTCTCACAGTTGAAACCATATCGGGTTTCAGTGATCTTGATGTATTTCACGCTACATTCATGCTGCTAAAGAAAACATCACTGGAGGATTATGGGATTAAAACCAAAGCCAATCTGTATTTGATCTCTACTGGTGCTCTTTTATTCACCAGATACTCTTTCTCACTTTAAGACAGGGGCTTTAAACCTTTCCATCAGAACACAAACACATATGAGGGGAATTTCCAGCAACTAATTCATTATGTACTTTATTTATAAAGTGATTTCCCAATTGAGAATGTCTCAGAATGTACCCAAAGGGTGGTTTGGCCAGATACACACTGACATTCAAAAGTTTGGATTCACTTGACTCGAAATGTTTCTTATGATCTTAAAAATCGTTTGATCTGAAGGCGTATGCTTAAATGTTTAAAATTAGTTTTGTAGACAAAAATATCAAATGTGCCACCATATTCATTTATTTCATTACAAAACATAGATGGGATGACAAATTTGTCCCCAAACTACAGCTAACTGCACTCACTGTTGTTGACGAGTCTGATGTCTCTGGCTCGGGCTCCTCTCTCATTCTTCGCCTCACAGCGGATGGTGAGCAGCTGCGGTCGCAGGAGAATCACCTGACTGTGCACCTGGTGAATCTTGCGTGTGTTGTTATATGTGACATTAGTGTGAATACTGACACTCCCTAGATCCTCCACTAGAGGGCTCCACACTGCACTTCTGTTACTGCATCTGATGAGAGGACACATGACAACACTTACTGCACACTGTGAAGTATATACTGTGTCTGTGTACTAGACTACTTTTAAACAGTATGCGAAAAAGTATGCAATGATAAACTCTTCAAACAGTAGTATACTACATTGTTGTCATATGACCTCAATACTTTGCATGTTTTATTTAGCGAGTAGTGTCCAGTTATCTCAACACTACATTCAGAAAGTAACTAAGCGTTACATGAAATGTCGAGTTTTGGGCCCACAGCTCAAACGACTAATCGTTACTTGAAACGTCGAGTTTGGGCCCACAGCTCAAGCGACTAACGTTACTTGAAATGTCGAATTTTGGGCCCACAGCTCAAGCGACTAATCGTTACTTGAAATGTCGAGTTTGGGCCCACAGCTCAAACGACTAAACGTTACTTGAAATGTCAAGTTTTGGGCCCACAGCTCAAACGACTAATCGTTACTTGAAGCGTCGAGGACAAATGTCGATATTTAAAATAGCGTTTAGTCGTTTGAGCTGTGGCCCAAACTTCGAACGACTAAGCGTTACTTGAAATGTCAAGTTTTGGGCCCAAAACTTCGAGCGACTAAGCGTTACTTGAAATGTCGAGTTTTGGGCCCACAGCTCAAACGACTAATCGTTACTTGAAACGTCGAGGACAAATGTCGATATTTCAAATAATGTTTAGTCGTTTGAGCTGTGGCCCAAAACTCAAACGACTAAACGTTACTTGAAATGTCAAGTTTTGGGCCCAAAGCTCCAAGCGACTAAACGTTACTTGAAATGTCAAGTTTTGGGCCCACAGCTCAAACGACTAAACGTTACTTGAAATGTCGAAGTTTTGGGCCCACAGCTCAAACGACTAATCGTTACTTGAAACGTCGAGGACAAATGTCGATATTTCAAATAACGTTTAGTCATTTGGGCTGTGGGCCCAAAACTCGAACGACTAAACGTTACTTGAAATGTCAAGTTTTGGGCCCAAAACTCGAACGACTAAACGTTACTTGAAATGTCAAGTTTTGGGCCCAAAACTCGAACGACTAAACGTTACTTGAAATGTCGAGTTTTGGGCCCACAGCTCAAACGACTAAGCGTTACTTGAAATGTCAAGTTTTGGGCCCACAGCTCAAACGACTAAACGTTACTTGAAATGTCGAGTTTTGGGCCCACAGCTCAAGCGACTAAACGTTACTTGAAATGTCGAAGTTTTGGGCCCACAAACTTCGAAGCGACTAAACGCGTTACTTGAAATGTCGAAGTTTTGGGCCCACAGCTCAAACGACTAAACGTTACTTGAAATGTCAAGTTTTGGGCCCACAGCTCAAACGATTAAACGTTACTTGAAATGTCGAAGTTTTGGGCCCACAGCTCAAACGACTAAGCGTTACTTGAAATGTCGAGTTTTGGGCCCACAGCTAACGCTTCGAATGCTGAGCTCAAACGCGTTACTTGAAATGTCGAAGTTTTGGGCCCAAAACTTAACGACTAGCGTTACTTGAAATGTCGAAGTTTTGGGCCCACAGCTCAAACGACTAAACGTTACTTGAAATGTCGAGTTTTGGGCCCAAAACTCGAACGACTAAACGTTACTTGAAATGTCAAGTTTTGGGCCCAAAACTTAAACGTTACTTGAAATGTCGAGTTTTGGGCCCACAGCTCAAACGACTAAACGTTACTTGAAATGTCGAGTTTTGGGCCCAAAACTCGAACGACTAAACGTTACTTGAAATGTCGAGTTTTGGGCCCAAAACTTAAACGTTACTTGAAATGTCAAGTTTTGGGCCCAAAACTTAAACGTTACTTGAAATGTCAAGTTTTGGGCCCACAGCTCAAACGACTAAACGTTACTTGAAATGTCGAGTTTTGGGCCCACAGCTCAAACGACTAAACGTTACTTGAAACGTCGAGTTTTGGGCACATTAAAGAGTGAAATATGTACATTTCTGAAACTCATTGGTGGATACTGCATCTCCAAATTAGTGGATCATCTCGAAAGGAAACAAAAGATATCTGAATTATTTCCGCTGGCACACTGAAGTCCTGTGTTGTATCTTTCTGAGCACTCAGAAGGGAACTCCACTCACGATAATGGCTGTTAGGACATATGCTTTGCATTATTCATTCAGCAGTATTTATGAGCAGCTCTTTGGTGTTTTGATAATCATATGCACAGCGTTTATATGATGTACAGCCCGTGATGGACAGACTCTTTCTAATTGACCGTTTGCCCTTTATTACGCTGATGCATGTGTTTATTTAATGCTTTTGGAGAGTGCTGTGCAAAGTCATTATCTGCATATTTACTCATCTCAGAAACAGCTCTTTTCAAATATTTATGAAAGTCATTATAGGGGAATATTTTTTAAACGTTGGCTGATAATCTAGTGTTTATCATTTAAAGAGTGAGTCAACAGCATCAACAGCATGTCTCTTTTACTTAATGATAGTATAATTGAAATCTGATGATCATGTTGGTCAGCTTCATTCGAGAATGTTCCAGAAATCATCTTGCGTGCTTCAATTTATTTAAATAAAAATATTAAATAAAATCTTACATGTGAAAATATACAATTTTATTTTTCATTTTATGTCATAATATTACATCCAAAATTTGTATTTATTTTAAAGTGTATTATATTATATTACATTATATTTTATATAAAATGTATTTAATATTTGTGACTGATTTAATATTACATTTTAAAGGTGAATTGTATGAAGTTCTAATGTACGTATATTTTATCCAATAATCACTCGCATTTAAAATAAGGTGCAAGCACGTCTCCTTTCTATGTGAATTCGAGGAAACACAACAACAGTTCTGATGATGTCAGATCAATATTTGTTTGTATTGATGATGATGATGAAGATGAAGGTGTGGTATTACTTAGGCATGCCATCACAGCTGAACCAGTGAATGCTGGGAGATGGCACGCCCTCCGCCGCACAGGTGACCGCGTGTTTCTTCCCGGGCAGGTGATGATCCGAGAGTTCAGTGATCTGAGGAGGAACTAACGAGACAGGAAATGACATCAGACAATTTCTTGAATTTCTTTCTTTAAATTAAGAATTGCAAATACACAAAATATTAAAGCAAACAAATAAATACAAATAATAATAATAACTAGATAGGTACATTTCCTGAAGAAAATGTGAGTGGTGCTTGCCGTGGCAAAACTCGTCATATAGCATTTTATAACTTGTTGCTAAGCACTTAAATAATGGTAATCGAATGTTGTTAGCATGTGTTTTTCATGATAGTAGCATGTAAGTGTTATGTTTGTGTTAGCATGATGCTAGCACGTTTTAGAATATTTTAACACTTCGCTAGGCGATGCTAGCATGTGTTAGCATGATGCTAGCATGTTTTTAGGATGTTTTAGAATGTCGCTAGGTGATGCTAACATGTGTTAGCATGATGCTAGCACGTTTTGAGCATGTTTTAGCACTTCGCTAGGTGATGCTAACATATGTTGACAAGATGATAATACGATTTTAAAATATTTTAACTCTTTGCAAGGCGATGCTAACATGTGCTAACGTGATGCTATCACGTTTTGAGCATGTTTTAACACTTTGCAAGGCGATGCAAACATGTGTTAACGTGATGCTAACACGTTTTAGCACGTTTTAGCACTTCTCTAGGTGATGCTAACAAGTGTTAGCATGATGCTAGCATGTTTTGAGCATGTTTTTGCACTTTGCTAGGTGATGCTAGCATGTGTTAGCATGATTTTTACATGTTTTAACTCTTCGCTAGGTGATGCTAACATGTGTTAGCATGATGCTAGCATGTTTTGAGCATGTTTTTGCACTTTGCTAGGTGATCCTAGCATGTGTTAGCATGATTTTTACATGTTTTAACTCTTCGCTAGACGATGCTAACATGTGCTAGCATGATGCTAGCACGTTTTTAGCATGTTTTAGCACTTCGGTAGGCGATACTAGCATGTGTTAGCATGTTGTTAACAAGTTTTTAGCATGTTTTAACACTTCGCTATGTGATGCTAGCATGAGCGTCCGCTGTGCATGAGTGTCTGATTACATGAAATGAGGGCGGTGTGTAAACAGATGTCAAACCTTCTCACCTTTCACCTCTAGGTCAAAGGTCATCTCTTTAAAGTCATCTTCGTTTTGGGCTCTGATGGTGTAGCGTCCCATCTGCTCCAGACGAATCCTGACCAGAGTCAACGTGCTGACAAACCTGCAACCGATCCAGAGGAAACATCTAGAACAACAGCCTATCTGAGGGTTCATGTTGTGTCGTGAATGTTCGGATTAGATTTGATTACCGAGTCTCGTGAGTCTGTCTCGTGTTGTGTCCGCCGATAACGGTTCCGTCTTTAATCCAGTGGACGGAGGGTTTGGGGTACGCCTCGGTCTCCACCTTCAGCTTCACAGTTTCTCCGAGCTGTGCCGAGATGTTCCGGTCCAGATGTGGATGTAGAAACACAAACCCGCTCTCTGTAGACGGACACATCAAAATACTTTCATACGGCATCATATATATCAGAGATATTAACACACTTTAAAATTAGAGAATGATTGATTGATTGATTGATTGAGCACTAAAGTTAAACTTCTGCAAAGATTACAAAAATAAACACAGTGTGACAGAGAGAGAGAGTGAGAGAGAGAGAGTGAGAGAGTGAGATAGAGGGAGTGAGAGAGAGAGAGAGAGATAGAAACAGAGTTTCGCTTGCTCATCTTATACAGTATATTATTTTATATCTCATAAGTTTCTCTCCATTTCAAACACATAAATCATGAAGTTGATGTGACAGATGCTCAAAGCACTTAAGAAAATAAACCTTTTCACTGCAGTCACAACATCCTGTGTGTCAACACAAACTGCTGATGTGTGTGTGTGTGTGTGTTTGTGTGTGCATGTGTGTCTGTGTGTGTGTGTATGTGTGTGTTTGTGTATATACATGTGGGTATGTATACGTGTGTGTAAGTGTAAGTGTGTGTGTGTGTGTGTGTGAGTGTGTGTGTATATATGTGTGAGTGTATATATGTGTGAGTGTGTGTTTGTGTGAGTGTGTGTGTGTGTGTATGTGTGTATAAGTGTGTATATGGGTGTGTGTGTGTGTGTGTGTGTGTGTGTGACTGTGTGTTTGTGTGAGTGTATGTGTGTATATGTGTGTGAGAGTGTGTGTATATATGTGTGTGTGTGTGAGTGTGTATATGTGTGTGAGAGTGTGTGTGTGTGTATAAGTGTGTGTGTATATGTGTGTGTAAGTGTATATATGTGTGAGTGTGTTTGTGTGAGTGTGTGTGTGTATGTGTGTATATGTGTGTGAGAGTGTGTCTATGTGTGTGTGTGTGAGTGTGTGTATGTGTGTGTGTATATATATGTGTGTCTATGTGTGTGTGTGTGAGTGTGTGTATGTGTGTGTGTATATATATGTGTGTGTGTGTGTGTGTGTGTGTGTGTGTGTGTGTGTGTGTATATATATATATATGTGTGTGTGTGTAAGTGTACGTGTGTGTGTGTGTGTATGTGTGTATATGTGTGTGAGAGTGTGTATATGTGTGTGTTTGTGTGAGTGTGTGTGTGTGTGTGTGTGTGTGTGTGTATATATGTGTGTGTAATAGGGAGTGGTAGTGTAGCGGTTAGCGCGCTGTGCTATGAACCTGGCGACCTGAGTTCAGTTCTCGCTCATGGCCAACACCAGTGACAATTATCTGAACCGGTCCTGGGCCTCCCCTAGGTCGACTCAGCCTAAAATGAGTACCTGGTGCGGTGTGTGTAAAACATCGCCACTGGGGAGACAAAGGCGGTCGGGCGTGGTGCTGGCCACCCACCCCCTCGTGTACCGTTCCGGCCTTCATAGGTGCTCGCTAACAGTCCCTACAGTCTGTTAAGGCTAAATGGGGGATCTTTTTGTAAGTGTGTGTGCTGCTGACATTTTAACGATCTGCATTGATCTATAATCAGTTCAAGTGACTCTGAGCACTAGAGAAAGTGTTGATGATGCCTCTTTGAAACTGTAATAAGTTATGTATAATTTAATGTAGTTCTACTACAGGCTAGCTACACTTAAAGGGACAGTTCACCCAAAAATGAAAATGATGTCATCCTTTACTCAACCTCATGCCATCCCAGAAAACAAATTAAGATTTTTAAAAAGTATTTTTCAGTTCTGTAGTTCCATACAATGCAAGTGAATGGTGCTCCAATAATCACATAAAGGTAGCATCCTAACACTAACTCCAGTGGTTTTATCCATGTCCTTTTTTAATATAATGTTCCCAGTAGGTGGCGATATGCATGAAGAATGTGAATCACTAAGAACAAAAGAAGAATGTGAAAGTGAAAGTGGAGATTTATAGTAACAAAATGACTTAAATATTGATCTGTTTCTCACCCACACCTATCATAGTACTTCTGAAGTCATGGATTAAGCACTGGAGTTGGATTATGCTGCTTTTGTCTGCTTTTTGGATGTTCAAGGTTCTGGTCACCATTCACTTGCATTGTAAGGACAAACAAAGCTGAGATATTCTTTCTAAAAATCTTCGTTTGTGTTCAGCAAAAGAAAGTATTAAATCTATCTGATGACATCATTAAAAGATGCACTTTGACGTCTTTTTTAGAGAGGAAAAAAAATTCAAACCCTCAATTAGGGTGATGGTGACATCATTACACATGCACAGATAAACATGCAGTAAATACAGAAAAAACTAATATACACACTTATTTAAAAAACAAAGTCATCAGCATACTTTCCAACACTAGATATAAAAGAGGAGAGAAACAGCTGAACTAAAAGTGTTTTGTCACACTTGGAAACAGCTGAACTACTGTCGCAATACTTTATTTAAACAGTTCCTCGCCAACATTGCTTAACATGCAGCTCTGTGGTTTCACAGCGTTCCACATAAACATACTTCTCTCACCTCAGCAGAATGTGTGCATTCAATGCACCGCTGCCTCAGATTTGAGGAATCTATAAATCACGTCCAGTTTTCCATTGGAATGACTGAGGGCTTGTTTTAAAGTGTTGGTTTCATTTGGGGTTGCATCAAAGTGCTGCTGATGCCACAAACGTTCTATAGCTTTCATATATGAATGCTGCTCTTCATCTGCATTAAAGCCCCGTTCACACCGCTGTCGCTAGTCTACTTTAATATGTCACTAGTGAGCCTTCTAACTTGGTACATTATGAAAATATGAATTAAAAAATATATATTTTAATTATTTTTCATCATTCACGCTTTTTTTGTAAATGTATATAAATTCCATCAATTAGTATATTATATTGCATATATAATTAGTTTATTGTTTAATGCATAATTTATACTATTTACAAGTATTTACACTGATTTGTAGAACACTCGCTAAAAACCGGCACTGTCTCTTTAAGAGAACTGGCAGTTCTGTGAATAGCATCTGTTAATGAGCGCATGTTAATGAGCGCATGTTAATGAGTGCATGTTAATGAGCGCATGTTAATGACCGCATGTTAATGAGTGCATGTTAATGACCGCATATTAATGAGCCTCAAATGACTCCTTTACCTCATCTGTGCTATTTGTGAAAGCAATAATTGTCTGTATAGAGACATTATTCAATGACAAATGGATGGCGTGGATCTCGTCTTTGGACGCACATTACACAATCTAATCAATTGTTTACTCTCAATATTCAGTTTAAGCATGTTCGGCTTCTTCGCCCCATTTACTGCTCAATAACTGGTGAGTGAAATCGAAACATTTACCAGCCAGTGGCTAATCACAGACATTTTTAGTTGTATAGTGCGAAATTTCATCTGCAAATATGCCTTTATTAGTTTGTGTGCGCTCCGGAAGGGATCGCGCCGGGTTGGCCGCGTTGTCTTTTTAAAGTACACTTCTGACCACGAGTCAGAGCGTCATGCACACAATGATGCACACACGCCGAGAAAATCCGGTTTGCCAACTTTGTCGTGTCGCTCGCCATGCACACATCTTGTCGTCAAGGGTCACTGTCACCTGAAGTTGTTCTGCTAACTGGAGTGGTGGCAGCGTTGTGGGCTAATGCACATAACTGGTAATCAGAAGGTTGCTGGTTCAATCCCCACAGCCACCACCATTGTGTCCTTGAGTAAGACACTTAACTCCAGGTTGCTCCGGGGGGATTGTCCCTGTAATAAGTGCACTGGAAGTCGCTTTGGATAAAAAATGAACGAGATTGTGTCTCTTTGTCGCTGGCGGTGTGAAGGTGGCTTGGTTTATATATATGTTAAGAGCTTCAAAATGTCCTTTCCCATATATGTGACATGTTTTCAGGTTTACTGATGCCTTCTGAGAGCAGAACTTCTGATAGCATAAGTGAATAATAGCATTTTATGTTTATATATTTAGGGGCCAAACACCAAAGTTGCTTAGGCACCTATTGTATCTGTTAGTGTTCTTATTATTATTATTATTACGCTTTTAAAATCAATAGCAGTCCATAGAACCGTATATCAGAAATGGATGAAATTTGGCACACTGATAGAGGACACTCTGGCATGTAAGTGACCCAGATTTGGACTCTTTAGCTCAAACCCTCTAGCCCCACCAACTGATCAAATTTGCAGATGCGTTTTGGCCCACTAGACTTTCCTCCACTTTGAATATTCAGTGAAAAGTATTTTTCATACTCCTCCTAGTCATACATCCAATTTGCATGAACTTTGCAGTGTATTATCTAGGGATGCTCATAACAAAAACATAGTTTTTGATAGGCCAAACTGTTCTCGTGTAATGCATAAACAAATGATATGGCAAGATGCCAAAAAGGATCTGAGGCTGCATGACCAAGCCCTGACAATACATCTCAATTTGCTGACAGTGCCATCTATTGGTCAAGAATTATAAGCGCTTCTATTATAGTATATTTTAAAAAGAGCAATTTCACTGTAGCTTTGGAGTTTCAAAGTAGCTTCCCCAACACTGCTCATTAAAAAACATTTCTGTTGTGTATTCTGTAGGCTGAATGAACTGTGATTGGTCATTTTTAAAGGTTGGTCTTGACCGTTCTCGGCCAGAGTGGACCAGACTTCATACTGCTAGTCAAAACTCTGGAATTGCAGCTCTTACCGAGTACGGTGATGTTGATGCTTGCTGAAGATCTCTGATCTTGGACACTCTCGTGGACATAACAAACATACTCTCCGGAGCTGGCCAGCGTGACGGCCGTGATGTTGAGGCAGGACCGCATGCTCATGGAAGACAGCATGTCTGTCAAAGGCTCAATGTTCCCCATCTGAAGGACAGAAGTTTAGAGTTAGTAAAGATCACATCTGCAATTTCCTGCTGACAAACCAGCTCAAATAAGATTGAGATCAAGCACGATTGGGAACACGGCTAACCAATTTAACCAGATTCACACCCGCTTCGTCAAAATGGCCCACCGGGTCAATCTTGATCCCACCAGCTGGTAGTCCAGCAGACCAAAAACATAAAGCAGCTTGGAGCAGTTAGTGACTAGCCTCAAACAGCTAGAAACCATGTAAAACCAGCAACCATCAGAACACTGAATTTGATAGTGGGAAACAAAGGTTTGCTCAGCCTGTCCAAGTTGGTGTTTAGATGGTTAGGCCAGCTATTATTCCAGTCACATGACGTCATGTGAGGAGCAGACGTGTGAGCGACAGCTCTGTTCTTTGATGTAAACAAGGCAAAGATGTCAAAATCCTCAGGATCTGGAGATGTTAAAAGACACCTACATGCTCAAAATGAAACCTTTGTTGGGCCTGCTGACCGGGGACTTGATTTGTATGGCGTGACTGTCCAACATGCTGATGAAAGTTGTTGCTGACTTGGAGGATATCGCTGTAATACATACGTAATACGTGCACTGATGTTTCCAACTAAACTGAGAATAGATGCAAAGGATGGCCGCAAAGTATTTACATGTCCCAAACAAGCACTGTCCTTCATAAATACATTGGAGTGAGCCATTTGGGGTTTCTCATGTGGCTGGATTGACTCGCTGAACATATTCAATATTAAAAGTCCAGTTTTATTGTGCCATTACTCTGGTAAAAAAAAACCAGAAAGACCCCTAAAAACAAAACAAAACACCCAACAAAAACAAAAAAATAATGAAAATAATAAAAATAAATAAATAAATAAAATAATCAGAGCAAACAAACAAACCAAACAAAAAGGCTCCAAATACCCCCAAAAAAACTACACCAAAAACAACAAAAATTGATAAACCCATACCAAACAAAAAAGCCTAAAAAACAAAACAACCCCCTCCCAAAGAAAAAAATCAAAATAAACAAAAAGGTCAGAAAGAAAAACAACCCCCAAAAGAAACCACATGAACAATGCCAAAAACAACCACAAAAAACCACCCCCAAAATTGTTTTTTATAAACCCGAACCAAACAAAAGGCCCTAAAGAACAAAACAACCCTTCACCTCCCAAATCCCCCCAAAGAAAACCCAAACCAAAAAACAACCCCTCACCCCAAAAAACACAAACCAAACAAAAGGCCCCAAATACCCCCCAAAAAACCACACCAAAAAACAAAAAAAATTGATAAACCCATACCAAACAAAAAGCCTAAAAAACAAAACAACCCCCCAAAGAAAAAAATCAAAATAAACAAAAAGGCCAGAAAGAAAAAACAACCCCCAAAAGAAACCACATGAACAATGCCAAAAACAACCACAAAAAACACCCCCAAAATTGTTTTTTTATAAACCCAAACCAAACAAAAAGGCCCCAAAAAACAAAACAACCCCTCACCCCCCTCTCCCAAAAAAAAACCTCCAAACCAAACAAAAACACCCAAAAAAACAAAACAGCCCCCCCCAAAACAAATCCAAACAAATCAAAATGGCCCCAAAAAAAAAAACTCGAACAGCTGGCCACTGCCTGAATCCTTTCTGAAACTAGCGTAATAAACCAGCCTACCCCTCCTGGCCCGGGCCTTGTTTCCCAAAAGCATCGTAAGTCTTATCAGATCGTAGAATCCATCTCACGATTCATTTCAATTTTGTGGCACGTTTGCCAAAAGCCTCGTAGTATTACTTGAGTGAGTGACGTTCGTAAGCACATAGACCTGTACAGACTCCTGCAGGACAAACGCGAAATTACACCTGAAACTATTTAAACACAATTGTATTTCTTTTTATTTTAACAGGCAAGTCTAGTAATAATAATAATAACTAAATGCATGAAATAGTTGCATAAATTATTGTAAAATATAATTGTAAATAAATATTAGCGAAATAAATGACAAATGATTGTAAAGTTGCAATGACGAGCAGCACTATACGGTCACATTTCAGCACTGTCACGCGGACAGCGACTCTCTTAACTAGCACTTACAGCGCGTCCTCTCTCGTTCCTGTGAACTGCAGTTTTGGGAAACGTACGTCAAAAATAACGAGCTCTAGAAAAACGCTCTTAAGATCAATCGTTATTGGGAAGTAGGCCCGGGTTGAGAGACCAGCTGAGATGTTTTGTTCAGGCAGAGAGATTAAACGTTTCACTCCTTCAGACCACTCTTCCCATGTTTTTGGATTTAGCACTTAATAAAAACAAATGTTCCTCATGAAGACACATCTTGAGGTCGTTTCGACATTAGGAGTGTCTCACGAGAGCTCTCAGCACTCGTCCCAGAAAACTCTGAAAACAAAGGATTGTATTTTCAGCCCACACTCACGTCTTTGTTGGGAAAGTCCCAGGTGAAGTAGACGAGCTCCACGCCGTGAACGGTGCAGTTAACGTCCAGCGACTCGCCCTGTTTCAGGATGGTTTTGGAGGCGTTGATGTAGGGGTCCAGCGCCTCGGGAGCTGAAGCCATGTGTGCGAGAAATAGAAGAACATGACTATTGTTTTATAGAAAACAAATCCTCTGATGTGTTTTTAACGCTAGACGATTAGACGATTAGCAATGACACAGATGTGCAACATATGGAAAATTGAACAGTCCTCAAAATCAGGGGGTTTTAAACTGGGAAAAAGGCAAAAGCAATAAATAAAAATACACAGTGCAGTTACATGCTAGTTAAATACAAACATACAGAAGATGCTGAAGACGTAGAAGCTTATCGACTCTTTCTCCACCCCGTTCAGTTCTCCTTTGCATTTATAGTTTCTGTCCTCCACGGCGGCGGTGTAGCCCACGCTAGGGTTGTACGAGCCCTCCACCGGCATCTCACTCTCTTTCTCGTACAGGGTGACGTTTATCCGGGGGTCCGTCACCAGACACGGGATCGTACCTTCCTCTCGTGTCTTAGTCACCATCATGTGCTCATTTTCAAGAAACCACACCTCAGGATCTGTCAGAGACAATGAATGAATGCATCGTGTGACTGAGGATGTCTATGTTGCGTGGGAAGTTTGGGAAGCGACAGGTGTTCTTACCAGGCACGAACACGGCCACCTCTCTGGTCACGTTGGTGCCGTTCTCCAAGCACACATACACGCCCGTGTGCCTCCACGTCACGTTCTCTAAGCTCAGGACACTGGAGGTGGGACCGCGCATCTGGGTGTGGAACTGTGGGACGTTCTCGTCCCGTTTGAAGTGCCAGGTGACGTTACTCCAGCCGGAGCAGGTGATGCTGAGGGAGGAGTTTGTGTCCAGGATGACTTCTGGAACGCTGGGATTGAGTTCCAGAGCAGAACGTCCCACACAGAGAAGAACTACACCGGGAGAAGAGGAGAAACCTCGGGTTAGATTAGCTTTCGCTAGTTGTCCATCAGTGTGGGTTCATGCATCATGTCATGTTTCTGTCATTTCCGGCACATCTCAAATTCTGTATTGTGTTCTGTGCTGGAAATGACGCTGATGGAAATTATATTTTTTACATTTTTCAAATAAAATGACCGACTCATTTGTCTTGCTAAGACTAATTTCATCGCAGTCATTTTATGTGTTTTAAATACACACGATTAAATCATGTTTTCACACTTTTTACAGCTTGATTGGACATAACGTCCATCGTTTTGTCTCATATCTCAGCTTGAATGCCACTTTTGGTGAATTAACAAACACGCAATACAACGCGCAAATCTAGTACAGCTTTATATATTTAATATATATATTTTAATTAGTGCTGTCGATTTAACGTGCTAATTCAGTGTGATAAATTACCGGTATATAAAAAAATGTACACAATTAATCATGTCCCCGGACTGTAATAAGGAAGATTCCTGAGCAATTTCAAGCTTGTAGTACCAGCTGCGTTCTCCAGGGGGCAGTAAGTGAAACTCCAGCTGTATAGGCAACGAGCAGCTCACATAGAGAACAAACCACCCTTCAGCAGGTTTTATATACATATATATATATATATATATATATATATATATATATATATATATACATACATACATACAGGTATATAATACATTTTATTATATATATATATATATATATATATTTATTATTTATATTTATATACATAAACATATATATATATATATATACAGGTATATAATACATTTTATTATATATATATATATATATATTTATTATTTATATTATATATATATATATATATATATATATATATATATATATATATATATATATATATATATATACAGGTATATAATACATTTATATATATATATATATATATATATATATATATATATATATATATATATATATATATATATATATATATACATATATATATATGTATTATTTATATTTATATACATATATTATTTACATATAATTATTTATAATTATTTCATCACTATATATTGACTTATTTTTACATGAGGGGATTTCTCTGCAAATATATTTATATATAAGTGATTAATCGGCACACCATATAATTAATTTGATTAAACATTTTAATCAATTGACAGCCCTAGTTTTAATACATCATGGTTTGGGATTGTTTTACATAAATTACTTTTTGTGGTTGTGATTGTTTTCATCAAATGAGCTAAAAATGAGGAACTGGTCACATTAAACAGAGGAGATGGAGAGAGTTAGACATGAACTATATATCTATATGAGTCTATTACCTGTCATGGCGATCAGCTGGGACAGTCTGACGGTCACACTCTTCATCTTTACTTCCAGTCAGGACGATTTTAAACTCTGCAGACGGAGAGAAAACAACTCAGAGCTGACTCGCATCAACGCCAGAAGTTACAACAAATCTGAACGTTATTTACAACGTTAAACCCCAACAATGAGTTCACAGGAAAGAATATCAAAGAGTTGAGACTGTATTTCCATAATGTGATGTCATATCTGCATGAACATGACTGGAGCGTCATAACACACGGTCGGTTCTCACACACGCATGACTGCACACAAACAGAAGCACGCTTCACAAACCCTCTTATTGTTGCATTTCTCATTGCACGCTCAGGACGAGCACCACAAACAAGAGGTTTGCTCAAATCACCATGAGCAATAGTAACAGTCCTGAGAATAAAAGCTAATCTCTGATGCTAACGATGGCAGCTGATAAAACTTGCTCAACTCTTTCACCGTTACGTCTGTCAGACTTCAGCCGTACTTCTTTCCAAAAGCCTCAAAGCATCTACAGGTCACTCGTAGAGGTCAGAGGTCAGAGCTCAGAAAAGGCCATATCCCACAGGATGTGCAAGTGTGTCAGTGCGTGAAGAGAGAGAGAGAGATAGGGCGAGAGACTAATGGACAGGGTTGTTGTAGGTGGAAATGGATGGATGGATGGAGCGGGGGCGGGAGTGTTTTGGAGGTCTGGAAACAGTTAAAGCCGGATCACACGGTGCAAAATCAGGGTGGGAAATCCAGCGAGGGCGGAAGAACGTATCATGGAGACGAGGCGGGGGACAGAAATCTGGAGGAGGAATCGTTCGAGGGAGTGGATGGAAAAAGAGAGATATGTGTAACTCGTAATTTGTAAAAGATGTTTCAGTACCGTGAGCTAATCAGTTATTTTTAGCCCCAAGACGTCCCGCTGTTTTACCCTCAATATTCTCTATTTGTTATTCATGAAAGAAGTCAATGGAGACACTTCTAGTTACCTAAACTCGATTTGCTACATGAGGACTTATGCCACATGGGACCATACGTTGTGTGATATTTCACGTTAAACTACAGGACTGACTTACCAGTGTCTGACACCTGTGTTCTTGATCCCGTTACACTGGTGCCGAAATCCGGGAAGGAGGAGTGATGTGCCGTAGTGGAGTCCTCGCCACTACCATCCACCCCAACGGAGCAGCCGCGGGCATCCGCCGGAGGACGGACGAGCCAGGCCGCCTGGAAGCGGAGGATCGGCCGCTGACCGCGAGGGGAGGAGGGGCTCCCAACCAACCACCTGGAGCGGTTACCGCTACCAGGGGCGGGGGAGACCCCTACCGCCCACCAAAAACACAGCGGGGTGTTCCGTCCACCAGGGGCCGGAGGTCTGGCTCCGATCCGTCCAGGGAGGCGCGGCTGTCGTCCATTAGAGGTTAAAACTAAAATTTACGGATATAGGAAGTTTGGATTGAACGCACTTGACTGCATAGAGCGCCATAGGATGCTCCCTTGCTCCCTATTTAGTGAATGACTTCTGGCACTAACAATCATGCCACTGTCCAAATCACTGCGATCACATGTTTCCCCATTCTGATGGTTGATGTGAACATTAACTCCTGACCCGTATCTGCTATTAGTAGTTGTTTACTCTAGTATAAGTCTATACTACAGCGTTTTCATTCAATAAAAAGATAATGTCCTAAAACTATTTGCACCCTCTCACATCCCACACAAATCCAGCTTCAAGCCCCATGAGGGCCGTCTCTGGTTCTTAATATACTGCTAGAGGTAGAATATAGCTCATAAAACGCTGTCGGTCCCTCAGGAGCATCGTACAGAAGGGAGCAGGCTGTCGTGAGCGCTTGTTTTAGGAGGAAATATTCCTGTTTGTATTCCCAGAATCCCGTCTGTAACTTTCTCATGATCTTTGATACACAGGGGACGCGTCCGAGTGGCCCGGGACCCATGAGTCATGTTTGCCCACAGGAACACAACGCAGGACGCTCACTGTTGCTTTGTGTCGGGAAATGTTATCTGTGCGATATGCAACTGTTGATATTTTATCCATTTGGACATTGTTCCATTGTTAGGCGTTGTTCCAACCCTGTACGATTAAATTAGATGCTGCAGAATGTTCACGCTGCTCTTTTCCTTCCAATGAAAGTGAATGGGGACTGATGCTTTCTAGCTCTATAAATCAGGGATTAGAAACAAAATGTCTCATTTTGGTTCAGTCTGAGCAGGAACAGTATTTTTAGGGGTCCAGCACCGAAGGTACATACAGTAGGCACCTATTGTATCGGTTCTTCTTCTGTCATGATATCTATGGCAGCCCGTAGAACGCTTTGGAGGAAAGTTGTGAAATTTGGCACACTGATAGAACATCATATGAAATGTGACTGAGCCACATTTGGGGTCTCTATCTCAAACTCTCTAGCGCCACCAACAATTAAAAGTTTCACTCACATTTTGAACAATTTTGCAATTCATTGGCATATGCCACACAAGGAAATAGGATGCCAATTTTTAGCTCTGCCCACTCGTTTTCCCGCCCTTTTGAACTAAAAATGTTCTATCCGATGTGCACGAAAACTGATGTTTTTGATTAACCGAACTGTTTTCGAATAACATCAATGAAGTCGACGATGAACGCTCAAAAATGGACTTGAGGCGGTATCTTGGCAACGCTTTAACGTATTGACACGAAACTTGGTATATATCATCACAAGCATGACCTGAAGGTACCTGCTCAGTTTCGGCACAGTGCCACCTGGTGGTCAAGAGATTTGAAAAATTGCCAACTTTTGAACAGTTGGGCGTAAAATCATGAAACTGGTCTCTTTAGATTCCTTGGGGCATAACGAGTCGAATGATACCCCATTTTTCCTATGACAGGCATATTGGGGTTCTGCCATTTTTAATTAAGTTGTAAAATGCTGTATTTTACAAACGCATTACCGTATCGCTACAAAACTTGGTATGTATCATTGGCACCATGCCTTAAGGGTGCCTCTACAATTTGGGGCCAGTGCTACCTTGTGGTCAAACGTTATAACAAAACGTGCAAAAATGCTAATACATTTGGCTAATTTTGTCCAATTGCTGGCCTCATTGTGTTCGAAAAGTTGTATAAAGCTTTTTGATATCTCTCACTGTTCTTGTATAACGACAGTGTGCACGCCAAAATAGACGTGAGGCTGTATCTTTGCAATGCTTAGGCGTATTGGTCTGAAACTTGGTATGTGCCGTAGCCATCATGGCTAGAATGTACCTGCACAGATTCGGCACAGAGCCACCTAGTGGTGCGAAAATCTGGAAAATTGCTATTTTTACTTAAAACTTAAGGCTAAGATGATCTTAGCAATACCAAACTTAATAATTGACCTCATGATCATATCCTGAGATATTACGTGCAATATGAATCATGTCAAAAGATACTGCAACGAAATAATAACTTTAAAATAAAATGACAAAAAGTACCATTAAATACATTTACATGTTTCTGTCTTGTTTGGAGTTTAACATCATCCATTCTTCTTCGCTTTCACTGTATGGCAAAGAACAGCTTGATCATCTTCTTTCGAAAGTAATACTGGTTTGGAACAACTTGAGGGTGAGGAAATGATGACAGAATTTACATTTTTGGGTCAACTTCCTTCAAAAGCCATTTGAGAACACACACAAGAACCACAGAGAGACGTACCAAAAAATCTGCACCTTTAAAGTTCAGAAGCATCAGGTTTGTGAGTTGCATTTACTTGGAATGTGCTGAATCCTCTAGAAGTTGCATTGAGACCAAAAGCACCAGGAAAACACATGAATACGGTGGAATATTTCGCTGCCAAGCGGCACAGCAATGAAAAGGGCTTTAAATAAACCCCTTTCAGGGAGAGAGAGAGAGAGAGAGAGAGAGAGAGAGAGAGACTGGCTTAAAAACAGAGAAAGTGAGAAAGAAAACAGAATATGAAGGACTGAAGAACAGCAGCTCAGGAGGGGAAGAAAGAGGCTCAGAATTGAACTGACATTCACGTCAGAGCAGCTCTTTTTCATGCAAACGTCTGTCTGGACTCGAGAAAAGCTTCACAATGGTAAATCGGCATCAGAGAGAGTGAAGATTCATCACTGCACTGAAAAGAACTCATGAACAAACAATTCAAACCAAGAACACTGAGAACATCTACAGTATGCTGTAAAGTAAGCCAACCACTGATGACATCATGAGTCAATTATAAAATCAATATTACAACAAAAACACGATGTGTGTGATTTTGTTTAAGTAATTATAAGTTTGGTTGCTATGTGGTTGCTACGGTGTTCTGAGTGGTTGCTAGGGTGCTGCTGTCCTTCCTATGTGGTGCCTAGTGTGTTCTGGCTGGTTGGGCATTGCTAAGTTGTTGCTAGGGTGTTGCTGGGTTTGCTAGGTGGTTCCTAGGGTGTTCTGGCTGGTTGTTTTGGCATTGCTAAGTGGTTGCTAGGGTATTGCTGGGATTGTTGGTGGTTCCTAGGGTGTTCTGGCTGGTTGTTTTGGCATTGCTAAGTGGTTGCTAGGGTATTGCTGGGATTGTTGGTGGTTCCTAGGGTGTTCTGACTGGTTGTTTGGGCATCGCTAAGTGTTTGCTAGGGTGTTGCTGAGTTTTTCTAGGTAGCTCCGAGGCTGCTTTGGCTGGTTGTTTGGGCATTGCTAAGTGGTTCCTAGGTTGTTCTGTCTGTTTTTTTGGGCATTGCTAAGTGGTTTCTACGGTGTTGCTGGGTTTGTTAGGTGGTTTCTAGGGTGTTCTGGCTGGTTGTTTGGGCATTGCTAAGTGGTTGCTAGGGTGTTGCTGGGTTTGCTAGGTGGTTCCTAGGGTGTTCTGGCTGGTAGTTTGGGTATTGCTGAGTGGTTGCTAGGGTGTTGCTGGTTTTCTAGGTAGCTCCTAGGCTGTTTTGGTTGGTTGTTTGGGCATTGCTGAGTGGTTGCTAGGGTGTTGCTGGTTTTCTAGGTAGCTCCTAGGATTTTTTGGATGGTTGTTTGGGCATTGCTAAGTGGTTGCTAGGTTGTTGCTGGGTTTGCTAGGGGGTTTCTAGGTTGTTCTTTTTGGCTAGTTGTTTTGGTATTACTAAGTGGTTGCTAAGGGGTTCATAGAGTGTTCTGTGTGGTTGCTAGGTGGTTGCTAGGGTTGGTTGTTCTGGCTGGTCATTTGGGCGTTGCTAAGTGGTTGCTAAGGTGTTCTGAGTGGTTGTTAGGGCATTGCTATGCTTTCTATGTGGTTCCTAAGGTGTTCTGGCTGGTCATTTGGGCATTGCTAGGTAATGCTAGGGTGTTGCTAGGTGGTTCCTGGGGTGTTTTGATTGTTGTTTGAGTTTTTCTACATGGTTGCTGGTGTGTTCTGGGTTTATGCTCAGCTGTTGCTGGCTATGGATGTTGAGGTGACTGAGTGTGTCTTCAGAGTTTGCTGTGCTTATATGTTTGTGTGTTTTGTGATGGGAAAGTTGTGGTCATCTGACCTCTCCCAGCATCCTGATCTCTTGCTAACACTCTCAAACGTGTCATTTCATGACACAGAAGCTGCATCCCAGAATTCCCACCAGCTGTCAAATGGCTTCTGCACAGACCGCTGTCCCTGCACCTATATAAACTTCCCGAGCGTCTCGTCTCCACAGGGATTATCTTCATACGCAACAGCGGGAGACAGTTTGAGGGGAAAAAAATAACTGCCGAACCAAAACTGCTCTAGATCGCGGACTCCTGGGAAACATCGACAGCCTTGAAAGAAAAGTGGAAAAGGAAAAACAAAGATACTGTAAAAAAGAATCAATTTTAGATGTTGTTCTTTTCGTTGGGCTAGAGGGCCTCCCGTTTCCTGTGTGCATTCGGGAACATGTGTGTGGATTTAGTGTGGGTGTGTGAGAGATACACAGACCTCCAACACCAGGAATAACCCCCCCCCCCTCCCCCCCCACACACACACACATGAATAGTACTATCCGAAAATCCCCTCTGACAACCAAAGTTCCTTAAATCTTGCAAAATACACTGCATGTCCGCGGCTGTCCCCTATGTGTGGCGATGACGAATCCCATTCCCAACTTGCACACAACTGCAGTCAGGAGTTTCACAAATGAAATCTCTTTAAAGCTAAAATGTGTCCTTTTTTACTACTTTTTTCTATCTCAGCTTAACTATATTGCTATACTGTCAACTATACTGTAAGTTTATTAGTTGATTCACCCCAAAAGTGTGTTTGTTTTAGCATGCTGACCAACCCGACACAGCAACAATGGCATGAGTTTGGGGCGGGACTATCTGTTTGTCCAACCAATGTAAGATGGGGGAAGCGTTCAGGAATCGTTATTTTAGCAATTCTGTTTGGTGATGCTAGTGGCGCAGATATTACACACTTCAGCTTCAATATCCCAACATCTGTCTCCTCTAGAGTTTCTCAAAGGATCTCAACAATGTCTCAATCTGTGCTGCTCATTCCGAGATACCAAAGTCTTCAATCAAAAGATCTCAATATGAACTCAAACATTGCTCATCCAATTCTCACCAGAGCAGATGATCTGTTCTATGCTATCCACATTCATTTTGTACCTTACTGGATGACAACCATTGAGTCATTTGTTTCTATTTTTACTTTTTAAATAAGTAATAAAATATTCTATGTTGTTGGGTAGCTAAGTTGTTAGCACATTGCTAGAGGATTGCTAATGCATTCTAGAATTTTCGGATGAACATCTGAGGCCACGTTCACACTAATAAGTTTTTCTTTGAAGACACATTGATTTTGCTACATTGACTCTAATGGAATGCTTTCCATTATGGCGGCTGTGGCTCAGGTGGTAGAGCGGGTCAGCCACTAATCACAGGGTTTGCGGTTCGAATCCCGGCGATATGAGGTTTGGAAACTGAGTTCTCAAACGAAAATGGAATACTGTTTC
>NC_068294.1:44030376-44032876 GCF_025860055.1 Xyrauchen texanus
TTCCTCCCACAAGTAAATTCTTATGTGTTTGGGCTTTACATGCAACAACCGGTGAGAAAGCACAGGGGACCATTCAACTAAACCATTAGTACTGCCATACAACACACAAAAGGAGACAACAGCGCATTACGACACCTCACACACACACACACAGCAAACGCAACGTCTCTACAAACTCGCTCTAGTAACAAGTAAACAAACCTCTCTTCAGTTTCACAGCATGTGTAAAGGTGTTCAAACACTGACTGTAAAACTCAGATCCGTTTGCTCTCGCTGAATTCAAGACATTGTTATTTAAATGTGACGTGTTTAACAGCAGATATCTTCCCACTCGCCCAAACAAACCAGAGGATGCAGAGATACAGAATTCTCACCGGAAACACAGATTAAGACAAACACAAGCTTTCTAATGTGCATCCGTCACTGCCCACATCTGGAGCTCTCAGACGAAGAACATCTGAGTAACAGAATGTACAAAAACCTTCAATAACACAGATAAGGTTCCTCAAAATAAGATCTTCAACTGAAGTTCGGACTAACCAACTCATTTCTGGACAATTAGGGGCTACTATGTTTTTTTGTTGTTGTTTTTCTTACATTTGCCACTGTAATAACATGGTATAACCATTGTATTACTATATATTTTGGACATTTACCCTGTTAATACCATGTATTTATCCATTCATCATGGCAACACCTTAGTAAAACCATGATATTAGCATGGTTTTATCCATTTACCATGTTAATATCATAGTAAACCCATTGCAATACTATATTATTGGAAATGTATCATGCTAATACCATGTTTGTTAGCATTTACAATGCTAATACCATGTTTTTAGTAATTTACCATGGTAACACCATAGTACAACCATGGTATTACTATGTTTTATTTACATTTACCACATTAGTACCATGTATTTAAGCCATTTAATGGCAACACCACAGTAAAACCATTGTATTACTATATTTTTTGGACATTTATCATGCTAACACCATGTTTGTTAGCCATTTGCAATGGTAATACCATGTAAACACCATAGTAAAACCATGGTATTACTATATATTTGGACATTTACCACATTTGTACCATGTTTTTCAGCCATTTGTCATGGCAATGCCATAGTCAAGCCATGATATTAGAATGTTGTTGGCATGTACCATGGCAATACCATAGTAATCCATTGTATTATTATCATTTATTTACATTTACCATGCTAATACCATGTTTTTAAGCCATTTACAATGGGAATACCATGTTTTTAGTCATTTGCCAATTTAATACCATAGTAAAATAATGATATTACTATATATTTATTTAATTTACCACATTAGTACCATGTATTTAAGCCATTAAATGGCAACACCATTGTAAAACCATTGTATTACTATATTCTTTGGACATTTATCATGCTAACACCATGTTTGTTAGCCATTTGCAATGGTAATACCATGTAAACACCATAGTACAACCATGGTATTACACTATTTATGGACATTTACTACATTTGTACCATGTTTTTAAGCCATTTAATGGCAACACCATAGTAAAACCATTGTATTACTATATTTTTGGACATTTACCATGCTAATACCATGTTTTTAAGCCATTTACCATGGGAATACCATGTTTTTAGTAATTTGCCTTTCTAATACCATAGTAAAACCATTGTATTACTATATTTTTGGACATTTACCACATTAGTACCATGTTTTAAGCCATTTAATGGCAACGCCATAGTAAAACCATGATATTATCATGTTATCTTGACGTGTACCATAGTAATACCATGTTTTTTTTTATCCATTTGCCATTGTAATACCACAATTAAACCATTTTATTACTATATTTTTTGGACATTTATCATGCTAACGCCATGTTCGTTAGCCATTTGCAATGGTAATACCATGTTTTTAGTAATTTATCATGTAAACACCATAGTACAACCATGGTATTAATATATTTTTGGACATTTACTACATTTGTACCATGTTTACAGCCATTTGTCATGGAGATGCCATAGTAAAACCATGGTATTACCATGCCTTTTTTACTTTTACCATGGCAATACCATGTTTACAGTTATTTTCTATGGTAATACCATAATAAAACCATTGTTGTACTATATTTTGGACATTTACAATGTTAATACTATGTTTTTTTTAGCCATTTGCCATGGTAACACCATAGTAAAACCATCGTATTACTACAGTATATTTTTGACATGTACAGCACCGTGGCATTACCATGCTTTATATATATATATATACATATGGCCCATGGTCATTTTGATCTACCATAATAATACAATGGTTTTCCTCCAACTAGCTTGGGAGCACTACCATATACGTGCATATAAAGGTACATAAACGTGCCAAAAGTTCTTCAAATAAAGAGATTATTCTACCTCATTTCTGGAAAATTGTTTTGCATAAAAGTGCATAAAAAGTATTTTGCACCAAAAAGGTTTCCACAACCATAACAAGCCAAAGAACCCCA
>NC_068294.1:44042876-44045376 GCF_025860055.1 Xyrauchen texanus
GTCGCGTTGCGTCAGGGCCACAGCAGAGATGACGCGTCAGAGCTCTGGGCCTTTCATCAGACAGTGGCACCTGTGCGCGTGTCATAAATCAGCTCAGGTGGGTGTCCCGGTGTGACGTCACTGCTCGGCAAACTAACGCGCGCCCGCGAGCGCTCGGGGGCAGGTGAGGTTTAGTTAAAGTAAAACTTTCTGTTGCGTGCGGGAGGAAAATGTCCGTGAGTTTCCTGCTGGAGATGGACACGGCCATGTACGGCAACCCCGCGAGACACCTAAACCTCGGCCAGACGCACATGTACCCGTCCGCCCCGTACCCGGACTACAGCGGATACCACCCGGTGTCTGCCCTCGGCAATGACCTGCATCACACCGGCAGCGCGTGGAGTCCCGGGTTCGGTCACGGTGGGCGCGAGGACTGGCCGCCGCCGCTTTACGGGCACGGGACGGGTCACTCGCTGCCTGTAAACGGCGTGGAGGCGAACGTTATTCCGCCGGTGGACCAGGGACTGCTGAGGAACGGTCCGAGCGCACCGGTGGAGAGAGAGGAACCGCAGGACTGGATGAGAGCCACCGCCACTCCTGTGATCCCCGGTGAGATCTCAGACCCTCTAAACCCGAAACTCTTTTACATTTACACCAAAATCTATATGAACTCACACTTAAACACACAGTTTCACTTCCTCTAACAAAATACTTCCAGAAGTGTCATAGTGATTCCAGAGTATCATGATAATACATTTTTTGGTCGTATATAAGAGTAATACCATGTTTTAGGGCTTGTTACCATGGTAATAATATTTTTTGGTCATGCATGAGGGTAATACCATGTTTTTGGGCTTGTTACCATGGTAATAATATTTGTAGGCGTATATAAGGGTAATACCATGTTTTTGGGCTTGGTACCATGGCAATAATATTTGTAGGCGTATATAAGGGTAATACCATGTTTTGTAGTTTGATACCATGGTAATAAAGTTTTTGGTTGTGCGTGAGGGTAATACCATGTTTTAGGGCTTGTTACCATGGTAATAAAGTTTTTGGTCATGCAAGAGAGTAATACCATGTTTTTGGGCTTGGTACCATGGTAATAAAGTTTTTGGTCATGCATGAGAGTAATACCATGTTTTAGGGCTTGTTACCATGGTAATAAAGTTTTTGGTTGTGCGTGAGGGTAATACCATGTTTTAGGGCTTGTTACCATGGTAATAAAGTTTTTGGTCATGCAAGAGAGTAATACCATGTTTTTGGGCTTGGTACCATGGTAATAAAGTTTTTGGTCATGCAAGAGAGTAATACCATGTTTTTGGGCTTGGTACCATGGTAATAAAGTTTTTGGTCATGCATGAGAGTAATACCATGTTTTAGGGCTTGTTACCATGGTAATAATGTTTTTGGTCATGCATGAGGGTAATACCATGTTTTTGGGCTTGGTACCATGGTAATAATATTTGTAGGTGTATATAAGGGTAATACCATGTTTTTGGGCTTGGTACCATGGTAATAATATTTTTGGTCATGCATGAGGGTAATACCATGTTTTTGGGCTTGGTACCATGGTAATAATATTTTTTGGTCATGCATGAGGGTAATACCATGTTTTTGGGCTTGTTACCATGGTAATAATATTTGTAGGCGTATATAAGGGTAATACCATGTTTTTGGGCTTGGTACCATGGCAATAATATTTGTAGGCGTATATAAGGGTAATACCATGTTTTTGGGCTTGGTACCATGGCAATAATATTTGTAGGCGTATATAAGGGTAATACCATGTTTTTGGGCTTGGTACCATGGCAATAATATTTGTAGGCGTATATAAGGGTAATACCATGTTTTGTAGTTTGATACCATGGTAATAAAGTTTTTGGTTGTGCGTGAGGGTAATACCATGTTTTAGGGCTTGTTACCATGGTAATAATGTTTTTGGTCATGCATGAGGGTAATACCATGTTTTTGGGCTTGGTACCATGGTAATAATATTTGTAGGTGTATATAAGGGTAATACCATGTTTTTGGGCTTGGTACCATGGTAATAATATTTTTTGGTCATGCATGAGGGTAATACCATGTTTTTGGGCTTGGTACCATGGTAATAATATTTGTAGGCGTATATAAGGGTAATACCAAGTTTTTGGGCTTGGTACCATGGTAATAATATTTTTTGGTCATGCATGAGGGTAATACCATGTTTTTGGGCTTGTTACCATGGTAATAATATTTGTAGGCGTATATAAGGGTAATACCATGTTTTTGGGCTTGGTACCATGGTAATAAAGTTTTTCGTCATGCATAAGGTTAATACCATGTTTTTGGGCTTGTTACCATGGTAATAATGTTTTTGGTCGTATATAAGGGTAATACCATGTTTTTTGGCTTGGTACCATGGTAATAATATTTGTAGGAGTATATAAGGGTAATACCATGTTTTTGGGCTTGTTACCATGGTAATAATATTTGTAGGCGTATATAAGGGTAATACCATGTTTTTGGGCTTGTTACCATG
>NC_068294.1:44055376-44077876 GCF_025860055.1 Xyrauchen texanus
GTATGTGTGTGTGTGTTTGTGTGAGTGTGAATGTGTGTGAGAGTGTGTGTTTGTGTGTGAGAGTGTGTGTGAAAGTGTGTATGTGTGTGTGTTTGTGTGAGTGTGTGTTTGTGTGTGTATGTGTGTGAGTATGTGTGTTTGTGTGAGTGTGTGTTTGTGTGTGTGTGTGTGTGTGTGAGTATGTGTGTGTATGTGTGTGTGTGTGTGTGTGTGTGTGTGTGTGTGTGAGAGTGTGTGTGTGTGTGTGTGTGAGTGTGTATGTGTGTGTGTGTTTGTGTGTTTGTGTATGTGTGTGTGTGTGTGTGTGTGTGAGCATGTGTGTGTGTGTGTGTGAGTGTGTGTGTGTGTGTGTGAGTGTGTGTGAGTGTGTGTGTGTGTGTGTGTCTGTGTGTGTGTGTGAGTGTGTGTGTGTGTGTGTGTGTGTGTGTGTGTGTGTGTGTGTGTGTGTGTGTGTGTGTGTGTGTGTGTGTGTGTGTGTGTATTTACAAAGGTCTGCTAGTGTAGTAAAGGGAAGAACACTGTTGAAAAGAGTTTCAATCCTGGAAATGATAGTCTGAGTTAAATTCAGGAGAGCTTTACTAGTTTTATTGAGCTTTTTCATGACTACAACAATGTAAACACATGAAGCATATTTTTATAATAACTACTTTTGATTATGAACAATTATGAATATGAATGAAGGTATTTGTAGATGTTGTGAGTGATTATCAGGTAAAGGTTGACCGATTTTCCTGATGCCGATTACTGAGGTGGAAAAGGCCGATAACGGATTAATCATTTATAAAAGTTTATAAAACTGATTTACAGAATGTTTAAAATTGGCCATTTCCTTATTATGATGGGCACAAGATTCAAAAAGAATAAAATCCCAGATGCAGTTTATGGTGCATTCAAAATCCAAATAATAATCAGATAAATAAATAATATAAATATTCTACAATGTTCTACTGTTGTTTACCTCCGTTACCGCGGAGACTAACAATAAATCATTTCCATTGAACGTGACTTTTCCTAGTTGTTACACAGAGGCATTTCCAGCATTGAAGGACATCCGGGGCTTAGCCCAAACCATTTTATTTTCACACTAGCAACCACTTCCCTGTAGTCCAAAGCTGGTGAGAGGGTATTCTTTGAGTTTTGCTCTGGCTGGGCCTGTTTCTACAGTTCCTAAATCTTCCACTCTAGTACTATCCTCAACATCCTCTCTCCTCCCTGAATCATCTGTGATGCAAAAGAACAGATACAGCACATAACTTATTGCAAATCAGCTTCAAACAACTAATTCATCAAGTGCTACATATGTCAAATTGTAGACCAATACCACTGAAGAAGAGCAGATCAGTGGGATTGCCTTTAGATCTATCATGATTCTTGAATTGTCATGTACATTACCATAAAGTCATCACAAAAGAGTTATATTATAGTGAGTAAAGTGAGGTAAAAAAAATATACAATATAAATAATTTATATTTTTTGACATAAATAGTCAAAATGATGTATAAGATCCCAAGTTAAAGCAATACATGAATGACTTTAGTCTAAGTTCATTGACACACCATGGCAACAAACTGTATATAATTCTCATCATCTCTATGAGAATAATTCATCTGTCAAAATCCTTTCATTAGGATCATTGAGATAAACAATGTTTCACTTTTAACTTTCTCTAAAGTAAAGTGACTTATTAATTGTTACCAGTTCCCATGCCTGATTCTGGCACAGCTGCTGCTGCTCAGTCTGTAGCTCATCTTTTCTACACTCTACAAAACCATTTAATCAAATCAAAGTGTATATTTCCTACAAACTAATATCACAAAACAAGTCACACATACATTTTATGCTAATGCTTATTGGTTATCCTTAGAGAAAACAACACCTGATAAATAAGAAAAGAACGCTCCGAACGGGGCCCGAACCGCGGTCTCCGGCGTGAGAGGCGAATGCGTTAACTTCGAAGCTATCAAGCTGCGCCAATCTAAAAGCGGAGGTTAGAGGCTACAACTCTTGAGGTTTAGTCTACTGTGGGTGAAAGCCAGCTAGATGATGATCTTCAGACTTTAAGGACAAAAACAAATGTGAATTCTTACCCACTGACTTCTTTCAGAAAAATCCCCAAAGCCTCATTTGCTTAATTTTTGCTGTCTTTCCTGCTAATTGCCGTTAACTCGCCACTATGTAACGTTAGATAATGTCAACGACTGTGCAAGCTCCTCCCCTACCTGCTGCATATTCAACAGAGAGGAATAAACGGAGTCGCCCATAGGCTACCGACAGCAAAGGAACTCATTCTATAGGCTAGATTATGCCTATGTCTACTTTTACAGGCTGTATGCAGTATGTGCAAAGCCAAAGCACAATGAAATAAGGCAACTTGTGATTTCGGGGGTTTACATAGGCTTTTGTCCGGTTTCATATTTGTCAGTCAACTTTTCAAAATACATTCGGGGCTACACTCAAAACATTCGGGGCTGAAGCCCCAGCAAAATCGGCTGCCGCCGCCTCTGGTTGTTAGCTACACTGCCTGGCCAAACAAAAGAGTCACCGATTGGGTTTAAATAAGCAGATCGTTAAGAGCCTGTGATTGGATCTTTACTTCAGTGATTAATATGTTTAACCCTAAACAACCATGTCCCTTGAATTGGGTTAAAAACTGTCCAACGCATTGTTAAAACCTGCAGGATAGTGGCGAACCATCAGCGTCATGGAAGAAATGTGGTCGAAAGTGATTGGAGACTAAAATGTTTGTTGAAGTTACATCGTAAAAAATGGACAGTCGAACTCATGTTTATGTTTAATAGTGAAAGTAAGAGCATTTCCACACACACAATGTGACGAGAACTTACAGGATTGGGACTAAACATCTGTGTGGCCACGAGAAAGACACTTGTTTGTGAGGCTAATCAGAAAAAACGAGTTCAGTTCACTAGGGAGCATAAAGATTGTGGAGCGATGGAAAAAGGTCATGTGGTCTGATGAGTCCAGATTCACCCTATTCCAAAGCGATGGGCGCATCGGGGTAAGAAGGGAAGCACATGATGCACCCATCATGCATAGTGCCCACTGTACAAGCCGGGTCGACTGGGGCCGGGTCGGAATATCGCACGCCCGGTCCCCAATCGGCCTGATGAGGCGCACGAGGGATAAAGGCGGCCGGTGACGATGGTTTGAGAGAGAGAGAATTACGGGCATGTCCGTCGTGTGTGTTTGCTTATGTTTGTGCTTCTGGTTTAAGTTTGCATTAAATTATGATTTATGTTGACAAGCCGGTTCTCGCCTCCTCCATGCCCATCGTAACCCCCTTACATTGGTGCCGAAACCCGGGAAGGAGGAGGGATGCCCGTTGCAGAGTCCTCAGCATTGCTGTCCACCCAAGGGAGCGCTGCCGCCATCTTCCCGGTGATGGAGTAGCCCGACCGCCCGTATGCGGGTCAAGTGGGGACTGGATACCCCGACCGCCTAGAGCGGAGGAGCCGCTGCCGGCGGTCGGAATATCGCGTGCCCGGTCTCTCTCGACCCCTCCGCATCTCTGGGGACGGCAGGGCACTCCTCCGCCCCCGGCAGCGGCTCCCTCGCTCCAGGCGGTCAGGGTATCTAGTCCTTTATCCGCCTTTATAACCTTGCGCGGGTCCTTGGGGACCGGGCGCGCAATATTCCGACCCGGCACTCCCCCCGCTCCACACCCATCAATGGATTTTTTCTTCCCTGACGGCACGGGCATATTCCAGGATGGCAATGCCAAGATTCATCGGGCTCAAATAGTGAAAGAGTGTCTCAGGGAGCATGAGGAACCATTTTCACCACAGAGTCCTGATCTTAACCCCGTTGAAAGTCTTTGGGATGTGCTGGAGAAGACTTTACGGAGTGTCCCGTCATCAATACAAGACAAACATTTACGCAACTCTGGACGGAAATAAACATTGTAACGTTGCTTAAGGAAGTCAAAACAATGCCACAACGAATAAAAGCCTTAATGTGGTCCAACAAATCATTCGAGTATGCAACTTTTCTTTGGGCCAGTTAGTGTAGTTCCTTTGGTAAATAAGTACCATATGAAAATCAACCAGCAGGGTTCAACCAGCAATCAACCAGCGCGTGTGGAATTAAACTTGGGTTTGGACCGCATCAATCAAGTGTGAAAACAGCCTAGCTTTAAAATATCAGCTGTGCTTTATGTTAGTTCTCCATCTACAGCATAGAGACTCCAGAATCATTTTGCTGACAGTAATGAAACTTGAAACTTAAAACCCACCTAGCAACCATCCAGAGCATCTTAGCAACCACATTCTAAAACACATGCATCAATGTATGCATGCAAAGCTCATCCATTACATATATACTGTATCTTTAATAATGCTAAGTGGCTGAATAATATCCATCGTACAATAAAAGTTGACACTAAAAATGTCTGAATGTCAAAGTCACAGCTCAGAAAAGTGAAGTTAGCGCTGAGAAAATCTCCATTAGCATTTAAGCGCAGATCACACTTTTGTTATCTAATGCAAAGACATTCACTGTATGTCAGTTTTGCATCATGTCTGATGGTGTAAGATGAGCTGGCGTGCCATGTATCCTATGTGGTTAACGCTAATATAACCCTCACTGAACATCACAAGAGGAACTAAAACCGATGGACAAATATTCAAGTGGTTTTCGGTTCCACTCGTCATACCACATTGATATTCTCCATTACTGTGTGAGCAACAGCGTTCATCAGTGCGAGACACACTGTTGTTTAGAAGGCAACAGTGATTATTAATAACAGGAAGTGAGATCTTTGCTGCTCTTTTAACAGCCAAAGAATATAAAGAGCCATACCTGTCTTTATATTTGTCTATCAATAAACTAGCTTTGTGTTTTTGGCTTTTTTAAAATTGTGTTTTACAGGTCTGGAGAAGTCATGGAAATGAATAAAACCTTAAAAGTCCTGGACATTTTGCAACAGTTTGATATTGCTCTTTGTTGCCAAAGTTATTTGGTTTATTAGAGACATTGATACACTAAAAAGTATCGTTGTTGTAAATTAGGGACGCACCGACGTTTTTGGACCGATGTTGATTTTACCAATCATTCCAATCCTGATATTTTGCCACTTACTCATCGTATTTTGTCATCAAATCACTGTTTTGCTCTTTACTAATGCTATTTTACAGCTCAAACAATAAATCATTTCCATTGAACATGGATTACAGCCATTGTGGACGGCTGTTGGTCAGGTGGTAGAGCGGGTCGGCCACTTATCGCAGGGTTGGCGCTTGGCGGTTCGATTCCCGGCCCACATGCCGAAGTGTCCTTGGGCAAGACACTGAACCCCAAGTCGCTCCCAATGGCAGGCTAGCACCTTGCATGGCAGCTCTACCATCATTGATGTGTGAATGTGTGAATGAGTCACAGTGTAAAGCGTTTTAAATACCGCTAAGGTTAAAAAGGCGCTATATATGTCCAGACCATTTACCATTACATCTGTTGAGCACGTGTCAAGCCAAAACTTTAAGAGAGCCACAATGAAAGATAAAAAGATGATATAAATGATATCATGACGATTTATTTGGGGGGGGAAAAGGTTATTGTGCACTTCTATAACATTTCTGCACTTCTGTTTTTGCCATTCTAAACAATTCTAAACAAACAAACAAACAAACAAAATTGTAGCCATATGCAGATGCTGCTAATTTATCAATAATTGGCCGAAAATATCGGTAGCCGATATATTGGTGCATCCTTAGTTTAAATAGGCCTATATTAATTGCAATACATAGTAGAGTTATGCCGATAACGGTTTAACCGGTTAATCGTTGCCGATAGTTGTTTTTCGGGAAACTATCGGTTATCGTACAAATTGCTGCCGATAGTTTTTCCTCATCAATAAACCCCATCTTGTGATATATACATATATATATATATATATACCGTATATACAGTACACAAAACTCTTCATCTGGTTAATATATAGGCTATAAAAAGCTTCATTTGGTAAATTGGTGGTGGCTTCGTGGGCTAAAGCACATAACTGGTCATCAGAAGGTTGCTGGTTCGATCCCCACAGCCACCAGTAAGGCTTTGGCGGGGGGGGATTGTCCCTATAATAAGTGCACTGTAAGTTGCTTTGGATAAAAGCGTCTGCCAAATGCATAAATGGAAATGTAAATACATACATATAGAGAGTATTGTAACAGAGCCAAGTCCCCGGTGTATTTCGTGGTTGTATAAAGTCAAGCGTTATGCACCAAATCTTAATTTTCCTGGTTATTATTGGGATTTTCATAGTTGTTGTAGTCTCAATGTATGTTCCTGTCATAGTAAGGAAAGACTGGAAAGAAATATTTCATGATTTTATAAATTAATTAAAAATAAAAAATAAAAAAAATCGGCCGATTTATCGGTTATCGGCCTTTTCCACCGCCTTCGTTATTATATCGTCAAAATCAACTATCTGTCGACCTCTAATAGATATTTCCTACTTACATACAAATGGAAATTCATGCCAGCAATCTCCTTTATATATTTACCTATAAATTTAGTAATTTAAAAGACCCTTTTATGCAAAGCTGCTAACAACATAAGTGATACATCTTAAGGAGACAGTAACACGAAAAGTGCTATAATGCAACGTTTTAATTGTATTAGAAAAGTGCAACCATTTTATTTGATCTATTATTAAAAACTCGTATTTTTTTACGAGTGTAGGGTTAAGTGCTCACAAAAAAGAAAAGTCTTTAGCCGTTTTTTGTCAAATAATTAAAAAATGTTTTTACTAAATCATTGGTCAAAAGACATGGGAACCCTGAATCAAGACATCAGGAAATGTTAAAAATGTGTTCTGATCACAGGAGGAAAAACGAGGACGAAGGACAAATACAGAGTGGTTTACAGTGACATTCAACGCCTGGAGCTGGAAAAAGAATTCCACTTCAGTCGCTACATCACCATCAGAAGGAAGGCGGAGCTCGCGGTGGCCCTGAGCCTATCAGAACGCCAGGTATGTCTAATGCCGCAATGCTATCTTATGACATCTAAACACTTAGCTGAATGCTTGCATTACAAAACCAACTACATTAACAAGCTTGTTTGAGTGCGCGGTAAAGCAGGGTTTCTAAACCACTAGGTCACGACTCAAAAGTGGGTCACGGATCATTGTCTGCTGGGTTGCGAGATGCTGCATTTCTAGTAAATGATTAGCAGTCCAATCAGAATAATCCATCAATGCTACAAATCATTCTTTTTGTACAAGCGTCGTCTCTTTACGTAGCATTGCATGCACTAGCTCCATGCATTACCTTCTGAATGCAATCCAATCTCTGGATATCATCATTTCAGAGTGGCAGTCCCAAGAAGGGTTGCCACCCGTCCTGTTAAATATGGGATTGTCCCGAATTTAAAGATGAAATTATGCGTCCCGTATCGAATTAATACGGGGTGCGATTTGCATATAAACATAACTAGATTATGATACATTTATTCTGCCAAATGTATCATAATCTACAACCAATCTGAGAACCAATTGGTGGGTCATGGATCTCATATGTTCAGTTGCAACTCGCTTTTAGCGCCACACAGTGGACATTTCACTTCGGAACTGCCGCAGTACATGTAAGAAACCACATAATGTAATTTAGCATAAATGTCAGTACAGTTGATAAAGTTGCCGAGTTTTGTGTAAAAGGACATGACAGAATTATTTTGCGTAGAATTGCATGTGAGAATGATGATGCTAATATAAAATGCGTGTGGCAGGGCGGAGGGCGGAGCCGGGTCGTGATTCTGCACACCCGGCCCGTAATCAGGCTAATTAGCCCTCGAGAGGGATAAAGGCTGACCGAAGATGGCAGTGCGAGAGAGAGAGAGATTTACGAGCAGCTCTCCGACACCTGTGTGTGTTTACGTCTTTGGGTTCAGTTTAATATTAAACCATTATTTATATTGTCAAGCCGGTTCTCACCGCCTCCTTTCCCTTAATCCCTTTAAACTGGTGCCGAAACCTGGAAAGGAGGAGGGATGCGCTGTAGTGTAGTTCTTGGCGCTACCATCCATCCCAAAGGATCAGCCGCGGCCATCCGCCGGAGGACGGAGGAGCCCGGCCGTCTGGAAGCGGAGGAACAGCCGGCGACCGCTAGGGGAGAAGGGGCTCCCAACCAACCACCTGGGGCGGTTACCACTGCCAGGGGAGGGAGAGACCCCTACCGTCTACCAAAAACGGGGCGGGGCATTCCGTCCACCGGGGGGGGGGGTACATCATGCCGGGCCTGAGAGAACGAGGGAGGAATGTGGCAGAGCGGAGGGCGGTGGCGGGCCATGCCACGTTCCTCCCTCGTTCTCTCAGGCCAGGGAGCCCTTATGCCCCGTCTGCCTGGATGAGGGAGGGGACAAGGTGAGGAAAATGTGGAAAGAGTGTGGCACCTACACACCATAACGGCAAATTAACAAAACATTTTAAAAAGAGAGGGAAAGGCCAGCATGGAGCGGCAGTGCGAGAGAGAGAAATAAAACACTTACTCGCCGGTTCTCCGATACGCCGTAGCTTGGTCCTCGGCCACTCCTCCAATCTCTAATGGATGACAGCCGCACCTCCCTGGGCGGATCAGAGGCAGACCTCCGGCCCCTGGTGGACGGAAAACCCTGCCAGGTTTTTGGTGGACGGTAGGGGTCTCCCCCGCCCCTGGCAGCGGTATCTGCTCCAGGTGGTTGGTTGGGAGCCCCTCCTCCCCTCGCGGTCGCCAACTGTTCCTCCGCTTGCAGACGGCCGGGTTCCTCCGTCCTCTGGCGGATGGCCGTGGCTGCTCCTTTGGGGTGGATGGTAGCTAATCAGGCTAATTAGACCTCGAGAGGGATAAAGGCCGACCGATATAGGCCGACCAATAAAGGCCGACCGAAGACGGCAGTGTGACAGAGAGAGAGAGAGAGAGTTACAGACAGCTGTGTGTGTTTGTGTTTTTGTTTGAGTTTAATATTAAACTATTATTTATATTGTCAAGCCAGTTCTCGCTTCCTTTCCATGAATCTTTTTACAATGCGTTAAACTGTATTTCCCTGTGGCTATGTTCAGGAGGCAATACTAGCTTACTACAGTTGTTTTAAATAGCAATTGAAACTAGCCATTATTCCACAACAGCTGATGGTGAATTAGATGTTACAGGAGTGTAAATGACCTCGACTCTCTGATTGACAGGTGAAGATCTGGTTCCAAAACAGACGAGCTAAAGAGAGAAAAGTGAACAAGAAGCGACTTCAACAGGCCCAAGAGAACTCGACGTCCAATGCTCCCATTCACGGCAACATCGCCATGGTTACCAGCACCAATAACGGTTTGATGACGGACAATATATCGACAAACATCAAAGAGGAATATTGAGAACTCTTTAAACCAGACGGATAAACAGTTTCACGTTTACACGGATTCAGCGACACTGACCGTTCATATTGCACTACATAAATGACACGCAAACACGCTTTATTGTGAATAAGCACGCAGTATTTTAATTTTGTAAAGAATGAATATGATCTCAGCGTATGATGAACTTATGAAGATACGACATAATGCTTTCTAAATTGTTTTGCATCCTGCTTTTGATATGGACTCACTAACTGGTGATTTTGAAGTTTTATTGACAATATATTTAAAGTGCCTGTATCACGACTGTTTTGCTTTGCTACATAAAATATTTTACACCTACTGGATCATGGAAAACTGACATTATTCTTAATTTTTTTTTTTTTTACAAAAAAAAAGAAAAGAAATGGAGAAAAGACTGGACTACTGCCTCAGTGTAATTATTCATGTATGGCGTTTATAATCCTAATAAAAGAGAATATCTGAAGCCTGTTAAACGCTGTGGAGTTAATGTGGATGTTTTGGGGGAATAAATATAAAGAAAATCATTTAAAATGGATTCTGACTCAAAAATATCAATGACGCATTTAAGCCCAAAATATAAATAAATAAATTTTATTTTGCATGAATTAAATTAATCCTGTTTTTTTAGAAACTTTATTATTATTATTATTATTTAGCATTGTGAAATTATTGTCATTTCCCTCCCAAATTCTCATTACCATAATGATAATAATAACTAGATAGGTACATTTCCTGAAGAAAATAATGGTCATAGAATGTTGCAAACATGTGTTTTTCATGATGATAGCATGTAGGTGTTATATTTGTGTTAGCATGATGCTAGCACATTTTTAGAATGTTTTAGCACTTCGCTAGGTGATGCTAGCATGTGTTAGCATGATGCTAGCACGTTTTTAGCTTGTTTTAGCACTTGGTTAGGTGATGCTAACATGTTTTAGCATGATGCTAGCACGTTTTTAGCATGTTTTAGCACTTGGTTAGGTGATGCTAACATGTTTTAGCATGCTGCTAACACATTTTTAACATGTGTTAACACTTGGTTAGGCGATGCTAACATGTTTTAGCATGATGCTAACACATTTTTAGCATGTTTTAGCACTTGGTTAGGCGATGCTAACATGTTTAGCATGATGTTAACACGTTTTTAGCATTTTTTAGCACTTTGCTAGGCGATGCTAGCATGTGATAGCATGATGATAGCACGTTTTTAGCATGTTTTAGCACTTTGCTAGGCAATGCTAGCATGTGTTAGCATGATGCTAGCACATTTTTAGCATGTTTTAGCACTTCGCTAGGCGATGTTAGCATGTGTTAGCATGATGCTAACCCATTTTTAGCATGTTTTAGCACTTCGCTAGACGATGCTATCATGTGTTAGCATGATGTTAGCACGTTTTTAAAAAATGCATGAAAATTACTGAAATACTTTTTTTATTTATTAAATTAAATCAGCATAACACACTCAAAAAATATATATTTTAATTGTGCATTTACGCATTTCAATTCCATATAATGTAATATATATATATATAATTAAGTCATTAATTTAGTAAAAAATGACAATTTAATTTGATGGAATTTTATAATGAAATTGAAATCTATAAAATAATAGATTAAAACATATTTATTTGAGTGCATAAAGGCATCACAACAGCTCACAATGTTTACAGTAAATGCGTATGGTAGTGCATGTTAAATAATATATTGTTACCATTTATTTATTCAATTAAAATAAATGATACTTTTCATAAAGAAATGAAGCTTTCTTTTAGGACCATTAAAATGTTTTACATTGTGACATTATTGTCATGGCAACATATTTCCCCCTAAATTCTCATTACCGTAATGTAAACAATCTTTTTACTGCATTACAGTAAACACCAATGGTAGTGTAATTGAATTAATTTAATATATTAGTGAGAATGAGATTTTGTGCATTATGGAAAATAAAATTAAGGTGGAACAGTTTCATAATTATCTTGAAAATAATAATAAAACATTTCCAAAAATATATGAGATACTAAAAAAGCTAAAAAAAAACGTCTTTATGTAAAATACAATTTATTTTACAGCTCAGATACGGGCTGGACATCGACAGGTTTTGTGAGATTCACCCACTTCCAGAAAGTCTTTCACATCACATCTCATCTGACCTCTGAAGCACACTGTACTTTGAGTGGGTGGAAACAGTTAGCGTGCAAGCGTTTACGGATCATAAGTTGTGATAACACGAGGAAACAACGTTGCTTATTGATAAAAACAGGAGCCGAAACGGTAACCACGTACTCAACGCCTTCAATCATTGACAGAAGAGTGGTGAGGTCGAGGTCGAGCAGAAGCTACGAACCGTATTGAGCGAATAAACTTCACAAACGCAGGACAAAACTCCAAGAAACCCGTTAAATGATCAATTATCAGTTCCGCCGGTCATGCTCGTGTCGGTCGGTCAGCTTTCGTTTGGTCGTGTTTGGACTCATGATTTACCTTGACCTGTCATCATCATGAGATGGGCGTGGCCTGTTTCTGCAGTCAGGTGATTCAGACCAATTACAGTGTCAATAAAGATGCCATTAAAATGTCCTTCAACGTCATGTGTCTGATCAGTTAATGTTTGATTGATTTCACAATGTCACCATTGACCCTCGTCTGAAATAACACGCAGAGGTGTTACAAGTGCAGAGAAATCATTTCTAGAAGTTCAACTATCGGTACTGTATCAAAAGTGCACTTAAAGTCAAAGTATAGAGCGTTAAAGCGAGATTCAGTCTATGAAATAAGCACAATTGAAGCACTAAAGAAAGTGTTGAACACGTAAAGTCAGGAACACTTCACACACTTTGACAAACTCACTCACAACACGTCCATGTACAACAGAACAAGCCAAACTTCACACAATGCAACGCCTGAAGACTTCCTTTGAATATCCCCACAGATATCATTTCCTTTTGCATTTCTACTGAAAGTCTGTTTACAGCCGGACAGATAAAGTGTTGTGTTAGTGCCTTGAGTTAATCATTAGTTGTGTGGATGTTGTAAAGTGATGCTATACAAAGATGATGATGTAACAGCGCTCTGAGAAAATATATGCAGGGCTGGACTGGGAAGAGAAATCAGCCCGGTGATTTTACATGGCAACTGGCCCAAAAGTTGAGCGGGGGGTGTTCGCTGTCCTTTTGTGGTCCGTTCTGCATCTGCCCATTCGGCCCATCAGCATTTTCGGTTCTCCCGATGGCCAGTCCGCACCTGATCGGCCCCAAAGTGCGTCGGCCCAATGGGAAAATGCCCGGTATGCCAGATTACCAGACCAGCCCTGTATATATATATATACTGGAGCGGTGGTGGTGTAGTGGTCTAAAGCACATAACTGGTAATCTGGTAATCAGAAGGTTGCTGGTTCGATCCCCACAGTCACCACCATTGTGTCCTTGAGTAAGACACTTAACTCGAGGTTGCTCCGGGGGGATTGTCCCTGTAATAAGTGCACTGTAAGTCACTTTAGATAAAAGCGTCTGACAAATGCATAAATGTAAATATACTTAAAATGGTCCTAAAAATAGGCTTTATTTCCTACATTCCAAAATATAATTTTAATATTTATGCATTTCAATTTAAATAAGAAAATTCCATCAAACTGAACTGATTAATATTTAATAATAAAAAAAGTAAAAATGTAAATTTTAATAATTTATTTTTGTTAAACATTTCACAGTTCAATTCAGTTTATTATTAAGATTAACCCTTTAAACTCTGAAGGTGTTTTTAAAGATATCCTGTTTCAGTGGCATTCCCAAAATTAAAGACGTATACCTCGATTAAAAAAAGAAAAGAAAAGAAAAAAAATTATTGTAAAGAAAACTTTATAATTTTTTTATTATTTAGATTAAGATACATTCTGAGACTCTCAGCCTAAGAAAATATAGAAAAAAACAATTGGCCAAAAATGTACTTATTTTTCTTATTTTTCTTATTTCACATGATTTATCTTTGGATGTAAATAATGTAGCTCTGAAGAACTGCTTTGGTTTTGTTCCCAATCATGTCGACTGTATCTGAGAACATTTTTGTGTTGATACGACAAATCAATCAAAAGTTACAACATTACAAATATAATTAATCATAGTGTCCAAAAACATCTCCAAACAAATAAAAGATAATAATTGTCCATAAGAACTAATTACACATGCAAACACAACAATGTCTAAAGGTTTGTATAGCATGCAGACATGATTTTAGTCATGAGATTTCACAGAATGAGTTTCATTCTGTGCCATTTGTGTCATCATTGAGTCTGTGTCGTGTATTTGGCGCCATCTCCTGGTGGTCATATGTAACATTGTGCTTCATGTGGATTATCTAATGATCTATACATCTGATTATCTTGTGTGTGGACTCGTTTGAAAGAGAATCACAGACTCTAAATATTCATATGATATGTTATGTTCTGTTGAATTTTTGTGAAGTTATAAGTGAAAAAGCAGCATATAAGCATAATTATCAAAGACATATATTTAGCTGTTACTCGCTATATTTTTATCTGTGAGTAAAACAAATAGTCTGGTTGTATTTTACTCTTTAAGAGCTTTCCATCAACATATGACACATGAATATTTGATGAGTTTGATGTTTTTGCTGATTTCAATAATACAAATAATAATGCAATGATCAATAAAATGTAACATTTCTGATTTATCTGTAAATTTTAAAGCACTTGTTCAGTTTTGGTCATAATGTCTACATGCATTATAAAGTAGAGCTTCTAATCTTTTAAACGACACCGATTCTGTGTTGGTCAACAGTTATTAAAATGTTAACAATTATATTTTTTCGGGCCCATCCTAGCTTAAATGGTTACAATGCATAAATCTTAAAAATAGGCTAAATAAAATGATTTATTTCTTTTGATTTTGGGGTGAAATATGACCCGCACATGCTCTTGACAGGTTTCACACAGACACTTTATGTTTATCAGATGCAGGAAATCACATTTTATTATCAGGAAACCACTTTTAAGAAATTCACACAGACACAACTCATGTTCTGTGGTTTCAGACTGTTTATCTACATTCGAAACACTAGAATGGACAGACCAGACATAACTGAACTCTGAAAATGATCTTCTATATTCATATATTATATATATGGCCATGCATGCCATCTGTGTGCAAGAGTTTCAAGACAGGATCCGCCATGACCGCTCAACGAAACCCACATTATCTCCTCACGAAGGGCTCCGACTCCAGAAACGTCTTTATTTCTGCTCCTCAATGGTGCAACAAAGTCTCAGTAACTGCGACAGTCTAACCTGATCCAAACGAAGCGCATTTTTTGGTTGATTGCCGTTATAATGTCAGAAAAGATCTCATTCTTACACTGTAAGTGCAAACTTATTCCAGTAAATCTTCCCCACACAGATGTTTCAAAACTGTTCGTTTTAAACACAGAAGCAGAAGTGAAAATATGAAACATCTGCACAAGTGTTCGGTCTGAATGCAAAGCCACAATTGAACATTAACCTTAATCGACACTTTATAAAAACCAAACTGAACTGAACAAATGTGCAAAATGAAGTCTGCTCAGGTTCTACATAAATACGGTTTGTATAAACTGGACAATGCTCAGAATTAAATGAAATGAACATTGAAAGTTTCTTAATATTCTTTGTGCTTTCATGACACTAGAGTACTGTTGCAGGGCGGAGGGCGGGGACGGGTCGTGATTCCACACACCCGGCCCCTAATCGGGATAATCAAGCCTCAGAGAGGGATAAAGGCTGACTGGAGACGGCAGTGCGACAGCGAGAGCGAGTTACGGGCAGCTGTCTGACACCTGTATGTGTGTTTGTCTTTTGGTTCGGTTTTATATTAAACTATTATTTATATTGTCAAGCCGGTTCTCGCCGGCTCCTTTCCATTAATCCCTTTACACTGGTGCCGAAACCCGGGGGAAGGAGGAGGGATGTGCCATAGTAGAGTCCTCGCCACTACCATCCACCCCAATGGAGCAGCCTTGGCCATTCGCCAGGGGACGGAGGAGCCCGGTTGCCTGAGAGCGGAGGTACGGCCGCCTGAGAGCGAGGGGCTCGTAACTGACCACCTGGAGCAGTCAGGGCCAGTGCCAGGGGCGGAAGAGACCCCTACCAGCTGGTGAAATGCACCGGGGTCTGCGACCGCTGACCGTGAGTGGGGAGGGGCTCCTGGCTGACCTCCTGGAGCGGGAGGACGACTGCCAGGGGCGGTGGAGACCCCTTCCATCCACCGGAACACAGCGGGGTGTTCTGTCCACCAGGGGCCGGAGGACTGCCTCCAATCCTCCCAGGGAGGTGCGGCTGTCGTCCATTAGAGGGTGGAGGAGTCGCCGAGGAGCAAGTTACTGTGTATCGGAGAACCGGCGAGTACTTCTTTTCTTTCTCTCTCCCACTGCCGCTCCGTGTTGGCCTTTCCCTCTCTTTTTTAAATGTTTTGTTAATTTTGTATGATCGGCGTTATGGCGCCACATTTTTTTTGTTTCCTTCCCCTTGTGCCCAGGTTGACGGGGATGACCTGCCGGTAGACGAGGTGGAAGGCACGCCCCTCCCTAGGGAAAGGGGGGTGGGGTGTACGTCATGCCAGGGGCCCCCTGGCCTGAGAGAACGAGGGAGGAATGTGGCAGGGTGGAAGGCGGGGACGGGTCGTGATTCCGCACATCCGCCCCCTAATCAAGCCTCAGAGAGGGATTAAGGTTGACCGAAGACGGCAGTGCGACAGCGAGAGAGAGTTACGGGCAGCTGTCCGACACTTGTGTGTGTTTGCGTCTTTTGGTTCAGTTTTATATTAAACTATTATTTATATTGTCAAGCCGGTTCTCGCCGCCTCCTTTCCATTAATCCCTTTAAAGAAACATACTGATAAACAATATTGGAAGTGTTTTCTTCTCTCTTTTAATAGTGGATAAGTCTGCTCATGTGGTTAGTTGCATATAGTTTTTTGCATTTAGCATTTCCCCCCTGCTGTCTGTGACACTATCAGAACAGAACTGAGACTCATTTTGGGTCGCACCATTTAGAAGCACTGTCCTAAAAGCTTTCGTTTTTCTGTCGTGTCTGTACTTGAGAGTACACACAGTCTTCCTGTTCTTTATACTGATGATTGTTTGAGACAGCTGGAGTGAATGACACCTCTCCATACTGAACCTCTTCCTCATTCATCTTCCTCTTATTCCTGTTCGTCTGAGGCCTGACCGCAGCATATTCCACGTCTGCATTTGAGGTCACTTCTACAGACAGAAAAACAGATGATGAAGGCATGTTCTTGGCAAGATTTTTATATACAGTATGTGTGTATATGTTCAAAGTTTAGGGTCACTTACTCATTCTTTATTACTTTTTATTACTAAATAAAGCCATCAGAACTATGGAATAACATAAATGGAAATATGGGAATTATGTTGTGACTAAACAAAATCTAAAATAAATAAAAAAAAGTAGTCACACTTTGCAGACATGTATTCTTGACATTTGGCAGTATATACTGTGTTTGTGTATATATATATCACAGTTAGTTCCAGTCCTCGAATCTGATTGGACGAGAGACGTTCCATGAGCACTGATGGTGTGACATCATCATCCCTCGACGCTTCACTGTGTGTGTCACTCCGCTTGTGTTCGTGCTGTTCTAAACTAAAGTGTAAGCGTAGTGCAGATGTGTTAGGAGTTACTGGCTTTATTTTTGACATTACATATGTTAGTCAGCAGGTGGCGGCAAAAGATCATTTTTGTGTGTGAGTCAGTTGGTGATGTAAAGTGAATCCGTTAGTCATTGTTTACATAGAGCTGCGCTCCCTGATCGCTCGCACTAATACATGACCAAAGCTAGGAAATATATTTAAACGGCTTTAAACGGACAACTTCAGGATTGAGGCTCATCACAGCTGAGAGACACAACCGACTGATTTATTACAGAACTCATGTGATTACCGTTTATCTGAGTTTCCATATTGGATACATACTGTTTAAAATGGCGGAGGACATCGCTGTTTCTATAGTGAAGGACTCTTGCACTATTAGAGAGGAATACCCCCGCTTGGACGTCTATTTTCCTCTGAGAAAGCTGATCTTCAGAAAGCTGACAGCATCTCGGATTGGGTGTGGCAACAGGTGATCACACACGCTCTCTCTTTCTCTCTCTCTCTCACACACACATCCATCCGTCTATCTTTGTTTATCCAATGACTTGTTAGAAACAGCACAAGCCATGATACTATTTCTGAAGTGAACATTTTTAATTACTAACGGAGGTTTGGACACATCATTTGTTTTGAACCACCAACGGCAGATTCTGATCGGTCACGTAATAAAGTAGTTTCATGCACAAATGCGTACTTGTTCATTGAACTGTTGTATATAAGCAAAATCACACTCGCAATCATGCTATATGACCCTATATCAGCACTGCTGTGATTACCTACAACACTCGACTAGTGTTAATTTTGTCACCTATTTTTAATTTAGTCTTAGTCTTGTGCCAAATGTCCTTGTTAGTTTTAGTCATATTTAGTCATTCACATATCTTTTTTTGTTAGTCAAGTTTTAGTCGACTAAAAGTCTCGTCATTTTAGTCAAAAGAAAACTCAATATATCTTAGTCAAGTGTAAGTCAAAACATTTGTCTTTTTTAAAATAAATTATTTCTGAGATTAATTCTGAGATAACCATTTCAGTCAAATAGTGTTTAACACATCTCAAATATTGGTTAAATGTCATAATTACCTGACAAAATACACTTGTTGAATGATTTTTGTTGAATTCACTTTGTTAAAAGTGTCTGGTTTTCTGATTTAAGAGACACATTCACAAATGATGAACTTGTTCTTTAGATTATTTTATTTTGGCCCAACACAATTCAAAAGCTGGGGCCCAACAGACTCAGACTGACAAATTACAAAGGTTTTTAAAGCTGTTTTTGGTTGCCTTTTGTCTCATTTTTCTATTCAGAGTGTACCCAGAAAAACTGAAAAGAATAGGCCTACTGTACTGTAGGACTAAAATACAACCTATTTAAATTGTAGATTGGTCTTGAGAAATAACAGACAAATGAGAGTTAACAAGGCTAACAATAATTATTTCTGTTACGTGTTACTACAGCTTTAGGTTAAACACTGACTCAATTAAACAATCAAGTTCAAAGGCAAGATTTGCAACAGTAAGCAAAATCCATTACAAGGTAGAGTGTTAGAAAAAATGTGTGTGTCTTTAAATTGAAGGTTATTTAAAGTGAAAACAGAACAAATAACCAAAACAGTATGCAGTTATCACTCGTCTAGACTTTGTTAAGCTTTAGAAAAGCACTTCTTTCTAATGTAACTCTCGCTCTGTTGCGGCGGCCACTTGAAAGGTCTCCAGTTAAACTAAAGACCCGCTCTGCAAAGGCTTCGGAAGCTGGCATTGCCAGAAGGTCTAATGCCTGAGGTTTCAGCAGTAGAAACATGGTGGAGCTTTGAGAGGACCAGAAAATCATGCCCGATTCTTCTGGGTTTGCATGGGACAGGGCTTCTTTGAATTTTTGGACCTCTTGTCTGATGGAGGTCTTGGAGGTCTTTGGCCTTGATGATTGCCGATGGGCACTAAAAAACCTGAATCTAGGCCGCTTTTGCTGAGGCGCCTCTGAGACCTCTGCATTTCCAATGTCCTCATCATCTACCACATCTTCCTGGTATGGTACACTGCGAGTGATGTACTCTTCAGCTTTACTTAGGAGATTCTGTATGTCGTCATTATCATTGTCAATCATGGTCCCTGCTGACACACTAGCGTCAACAAAACAAGCAGCTACAGCAACAGGAGAAAACTTGCTTGCCGACACATCCAGAAAACAGCTGAAGCGTAAATCCATGTTTGCAGACATCTTCTGTGCCAGTGTAGCTACATCCCTGTAGCTCCTGGCATGAGCAAGGGAGAAGTCTGAAAGGTGGCTCTTCAAGTCCAGTAGTGCAGGCACAACCAGGGAGAAACAACTCGTGTCACTTTCAAGCACCTTTGTGTGTTCTGCAAACGGAAGGAGCAAATCATTGAGGATGGCCACCTTCTGCCATTCACTGGGCAGTAGGCAGTCCCAGCCCATGGTGTCAGCCACCGATGTCACGTGGTCCTTTACTTGGACTAAGCGAGACAACATCAAAAAAGAACTGGACCATCTGGTTTGACAGTCTTTGATGAGAATGAGTCCACATTGTTCCAGCAACCGTTCTGTGGCAGCAGATGATTTGCGAAACTGACTCACCAGATGCCGGACCTTGTCCAGTAGACGTTTGATACAATAGCACATTATCACTACATGAAATTAATTAATTAATTAAACATATTATTTCAGATTATTTTTAGATTTAATATCAAATATCTATTACAGTGAATAAGCTCTCTATAATAACAAACACCATTCACAGACTGACCTTTCGTCTGCCTCTTCCTCTTCATCACTATCCTGGGAATTGTTCTCATCAGAACTGGTGTCCTCTTCTTCGTGGCGAAATGCAGAAACCATGTTGCTTCCATTATCTGTTATAATCATGAGAATTTTTTCCTTTGGGATCCCCATTCTTCTGTGCACTCTTCCACAAGAGTAACAATAGAATGAGCAGTGTGTGGGTGAACCATTTGCTTTAAGTTTAGGAGTATGTGTTCAGCTTTACTGTCCTGAACATTGAAATAACAAGCACTGACAGCAAGGAAGGAGGCTGAGAGCCCCTTTTTAGTCCATATGTCTATGCCAATGGTTACTTTGCGGGCCATAGCCAGTCTGTTTTTGAATTTTACCTTTTCAGCTAGGTACATTTGGTCCACTAGATTTGCAATTTTGGTCTTTTTTGGCACAGTCAGTCTTTTATCAATTTTTTCCATCATGTTGATGAATTCCTCATCTTCTACTGTTCGTGGAGGGTGTGCTGTCCGGGCTATCCATTTAGCTATAGCCTCCTCTTTGATGCGTTGTTCCTGGGAGTCTGGCTTGTACTTGATGTGAGAAAAGAGTGCACCTGACATAGATGGCCTCTCCTCTTTCCTGGCAGGTTGCTTGACCACATCTGGAAGCTATGGTAAGAATAAATACAATGAGGCCTCATTAAATTCAATAATATCAGGAACACAAGTGTTATAGTGGAAATAAATAACTGAATGACAAGCCTAAGATCAAAACTGTAGGTGGATGGATATATTTTATATGTAAGCAATAAGTCACGGCTGAAGGGCGTTGTTAGGCACGATGCGAAGCGGAGTAACACCTTCAGCCGTGACTTATTCACGATATAGCACTAGTCTCGAGTACCTTATTGCTTTTATAAAACGGTTACCACACAATGCAAATATTAAAGCCGAAAAATATTTATCTATGCAACTTTCATGAAGTAAAATCACTAAAAGCCTTCCTTCTGCTGGAAAAAATAGTCCCGGACCGTAAAAAGCAACAGAAGTTACATTACATTATTTTGCCAATAGATGGCGGCAAAGACTGTCTTTATGAGTGAGTCAGTCAGTACGTTCATTGTTGCCAACTTAGCGACTTTGTCGCTATTTTTAGCGACTTTTCAGACCCCTTTAGCGACATTTTTTCAAAAAAGCGACTAGCGACAAATCTAGCGACTTTTTGGACAAACCTTAGCAACTTTCCAAATTCCAAATATCGCCAGTACTGCAAGCGTGAGGTCTTACTTCCCCGCGGCGTCTGCTCTGTTCAGTGAGCGGCTGAGAGGAGCAGCACATTCCGTTGACTGCACGCCAGCGGACATAGACATGAATGAGCTGCGCATGTGCACGCTGTGTTAGCAGGAACCAATCAGTGATCACATATCAGCTGCCTTCTCCTTTGTTTTAATTCAAAACATTTAATTTGACCGTTTTTCGGCTATATACTTATATAAAAACAGTATGAGCACGGTTTAGGGGAGATAACCGTTATTATAAACTGAAGTAGGCTACAGTACCGACAAATTAGGCAGAATGCAAATCCGACGCGATGACGTCATTAATATGCTAATGACGCATGACGTCATCTGGCGACATTTAGCTACTTTTCGAGCAGGCTTTAGCTACTTTCCATTGAAAATAGTTGGCAACACTGAGTACGTTAGAGAAGACTCTTACTTTACATTGAAAGGACTCAAACTTGTGATAACGGAGAAGAAAGACACAACTGACAGATGACTATAGGCACGGGAAACCCTCTTTTAAAAAGACAAGATGTCACATAAGTTACATTTAAACAGATTTTTTAAATTATGAATATAGGACTGACCTGACGGAAAATGCTATGTCTACTGTAAATGCAGGTACACTCACTTACTCTCTCACAATACTCTACTATAGCTTCAATTAATGTGTTTAAGTTGCTAAGAGCGGTTGCTAGGGGTGTTGTGATACATAGAACCGTTGGGTGAAGCGGTCATAGCCATGTTTTATCGTGAATAAAACACAGCTATTGACCAATCAGAATCAAGGATTGGAACTAACCGTTTTATAAGACAATGTAAATTACCAACTTAATGCAAGTTATACATGGTATTGCACACACCATTATTGATGATATTTGGAGAAATATTACATGTAATTGTTAAACTTGATTTCCTTACATAAATTAGCTTTTATGCCTAACGTTAATTACATTCATTTTGATTATGATGTGAAGGCCCACACGCATGTGGCAAAATAAGTTACATAATTATATATAACCTGCATAATGTATGTGCCACAACACCATAACTAACTGGTTAATTTACAGCGTAGATGCCTAAAATCAGCATTAGCTTATGAGATGTTCATTTAAGTTAACTTACCTGAATGTGTGGGTGGTTAGCCTTTAGATGTAAGCTTAAGGTTGGTGGTGTTTTTCCCGATATGTTTTGTCCGCAGTGCTTCCCGTCAGTTATAATGACACACTCTGACTTTTTGTCAATGTCATTGTAAGTAAAATGCGACCAAATATCGAGCCTCTTCCTTCTACCTAGCATGTCGTCGAGCTCGTCGCGTGTTCAGCCACTGGTTGTTGTGTTCTTGCTCCATGTAGTTTCGTGTTGCATCCACAGGCTGGCAGCAACAGGAGTATGAGACCTGTAACCGTCACTTGAGCAACAGCGCGAACTCATTCAGAATATTTTGAAGGCTCGTAACAGCTGAATATTCTATCTCAT
>NC_068294.1:44080376-44100376 GCF_025860055.1 Xyrauchen texanus
GTGCCATTAATGTGCTGCTTAAGTGAGATGTGTGACACAAGTGTAAATGTATTGACTGCCCATTTATAAACTCAATATGAACTGACCTGCAGTCGGCTTGAGCTGTTTCATCTTGTAAATGTGACATGCTATGATGCCCAACACAATCAGGATCGCAGTAACACAGCACACAGCGATCACACTTGTAACAAGTACTAAAATGGAAAAAACATGCTGTTCCAAACCTGCATGACTTTCTTCCATGGAACACAAAAGCACATTTAAGGCCTCAGTTGCCTTTCACTTTCCTAAATATGATAGACATGATAGTGATGCGAATGATGACATCATTTTTATTTAAGGGTGAACTGTGACTTTAAACAGCTTTAAATGCTTTATTCATAACAACTGGAACAAGAATAGTAACCAGCATATAAATCAAACTTTTTCAGCATTACTAGGATAGATTGAGAACCACTAAATAAAAACTTCAGAAGATCGTTTCATTGTGCACATCTTTAATTAAAAGAATATAAAAAAAGAATATAAAAAACAAGAATGCGACGTTTGTTTGGTGAACAATTTGTGGATCAACTCACATATCCATGGAGAAAATGTTCCAGGGTTCCCAGTGTGGGTGACATTCCTACCATCTGAGAAATTCCCAGTAGTGTGTTCAGTGAAAGCTGTACCGTTTCCTGACCGCCTGTCGGTCACTGTAGAGGTCAGATGTGAGGTCACAGTTGCAGTAGTTGTTCCTGTAATAACACATCACTGTAGAATCAGCAGCATTCTCCATCTGAACACATTTACACCAAACACATCATTGATTAAACGGATAGTTAACCCAGTCATTTATCCATGCTGTCTCAAACCTGATTGACTTTCTTCTGTACACAAACGGAGAAATGTTGGAGAAGGTGGTAGGTGCTCTATGCAGTGGTAATGAACTGTGTCTGAAGTTGTTCAGCCTCAAAGGATGCCAAATGGCCACAAGTGTCATGCAATGAGTCCACATGACTTCTGTTGTATATTTCACGTCTTCTGAATTCATATGATATCTTTGTTTGCAGAACAGATTAAATTTAAGTTATTTTTCACTGAAAAGCTTGACAAGCTCTTCTGGGCATGTTAGACTTTACTTAACCTTTATTGTCCCCCTCGAGGGCAATCAAATCCAAAACATACAAAGACAAAATACCTTCAAACTTATAATAAATATTAAAAGGAGAAAAGATCAACATCGACAGCATGGCATCACACAGAGACAATGATAAACATTAATTAAATAATATCGTTTAATAAGTCAAAGTTCCTTCATTACATGATATTAAGACTTGTTTAATATACGTCATGTCACAAACCAGTCTCAAACCTGGGTCTCTGTTGAGGAAGTGGTAATGACTATCCATTGAGCCACAGAGCAGTAGGCCGGGCCCAGAAGGAAGACAAAGACAGCACGTAAGATGAGTCCAAAGGGACAAGGGAAAAAACTTAGAATACAAATCTTCTGAATCCAATGAAGAACTTAACTTAAATACATAGTACCAAACAAGACACGGATGAAAACAATGACATAAAAAAATGGCAGGAAAACAGGACACAAAAAGTAGGGACATCTAGTCGGCAAAATGGGAATTACAGGTAAATGCATGACAGGTACCCCCCACTAGGAACGGCTCCTGACATTCCCCACAGGACAACCCGGTCTGCGAGGTTGGAACTCTCGAATCAACTCAGGGTCAAGGAAGTCTCTGGCAGGAACCCAGGAGCGCTCCTCAGGACTGTAGCCCTCCCAATCCACTAGATACTGCAAGGACCGTTGTACCCGACGGGAGTCCAGTATCCGATGGACTGTGTATATCCTTCCCTCTTTGAGAAAGCTCAGCTCCCACTCCTATATCTGAGGCATCCACCTCCACGACGAATGGAACTTCAGGGTCAGGCAGAGAGAGAATGGGTGCTGAGGTAAACAGACACTTGAGCTTGGCGAAGGCGGCCTCGGCTTCTGGGGTCCACTGGAAACGGATGCGCACGAGATGGTAAGCGTTGCACAAATCGAGCTTGGTGAAGACAGATGCTCCCTGTAACAACTCGAACGCTGTTCCCAGCAGTGGTAAGGACACGGCACCGGTTTCTGATGGTGATGCTATTTAATCCACGGTAGTCAATGCAGGGCCGGAGACCCCGTCCTTCTTCCCCACAAAGAAAAAAACAGCTCCTGCAGGTGACGTGGACTGACAGATGAAACCAGCAGCAAGAGCCTCCTTGATGTACTCATCCATAGCTTCACACTCGGGAGCAGACATCCGAGAAAATCCGGCCTCTGGGTGGTCATATGGGCGGTGAGGTGGCAGTGTTGTGGCTCTATGCTTACTAAATACCAGTTTAAGTTGATGGTACATACTGGGGACTCAGGAGTGGTCAATGGACTCTGGGAACTCAGGAGGTGAGACAGGGGAGTCAAAGTGTAAACAGGTGGTTAAGGCCCCATTAAATAAGGGATCCGGTTGTCCAATCAAACTGTGGATTATGCAGTTGCAGCCAGGGGTGACCAAGAATGAATGGAAATTCCAGGGACTGGATGAGATGAAAAGTCAGCTTCTCTTGGTGATGATGGACTGAGAGAGAAAGAGGCTCTGTGGCCCGGGTGACGCCTTCCACGCCTTGGGGGTCTTCCATCCAAGGCTGTAACTGCAACGGGCACAGGTCCAGACAGGATTCCATGTTTGTTTGCCCAAGTGGTATCCATAAAATTTCCCGCTGCTCCCGAGTCCACAAAAGCCTGTAGAGGGTGACTGTGGGAGTTGTACTTTAGGGTAGTGGGTAGAAAAAGACCAGAGTTAAATGATAGGGAGGTGAGGGCAGCTCCCGTTACAGTCCTCCCTGACCTGCACGGTGTTAAGCGTTTCCCTTTAGATCAGGACAAGTCACCCGGAAGTGGTCGTTTCCGCCGCAGTACAGGCAGCAGAGCTCCTGCATGCGTCGATCTCGTTCTCTTGGGGTGATCCGGGCTCGGCCTACCTGCATAGCTCAGGGGGTTCTTGGTCAGAGAGCGAGTCAAGGATAGGGATTTGATAGATGGGTCTATCTGACCCGCGGTTGAGTGCCATCTCTCGAAGATGATTATCCAGGTGAATGTACAGCTTGATGAGGGTCTCAAGATTCCCGGCTGGTTCTCGTGTTGCAAGCTCATCCAAGATCTCATCTGAGAGCCCAGACGAAAAGCTGGCCATCAGAGCCTCATTGTTCCAGCAACTCTCTCGAGCTATGGTACGGAACTGGATGGCGTACTCCGCCACACTACATGGTCCCTGGCGCAGGGAGAGAACACGTCTGGAGGACTCACGACTGGTTAGGGGGTGATAAAAAGACAGCCGAAATTAATCTGTGAAAGTCTGGAAACTAGCACAGCAGGGGCTCTGCGCCTCCCATACAGCAGTGGCCCAGTCCAGGGCAGTACCAGAGAGCAGAGTGATTACATAAGCAATCTTGGAGCGATCAGTGGGAAAACTGGAGGGTTGAAGATCAAAAGTTAAGGAACACTGTGTCAAGAAGCCTCCACATGCACTCAGGTTACCTGAGAATCATTGGGGTGGAGGTAATTTTCAGTGGCAGACATTGGCTGCTGGACATTGACTGATGGAGCAGGCACTAACAGCCTCTCAAAGACCTGCTTCAGAGTGGGGAGAATCTCAGCCAACAGCTCTGAATTTTTGGCCAGCAGTTCTTTATCCAAGATCCATTTCTTATGTCTCTGCACACTGGATTCGAGCCAGTTGGAGTACTGGTTGTCTCTGGATTCATGTTGACTTGGTTTTCCTGTCACAAGCCGGGCTTGAACCTGGGTCTCTGGTGAGGGAGTGGTAATGACTATCCACTGAGCCACAGAGCAGTAGGTTGGGCCCAGAAGGAAGACAAACAGAGCAGGTAAGATGAGTCCAAAGGTTTAATAATAAAAAATTAATGTTCCAAAAGAGTCAACTTGGCACAAGGGAAAAAACTCACTCCTCCTAGTTACAGGGCAGGCTAAGAGAGCAACACAAGGGACTGGTGGCTAGCACATTCGAAAACCAAGTGACAAACAAGGGAACTGAGGTAACTTAAATACATTGTACAAAATAAGACACAGGTGAAAACAATGACATTAAAAATGGCAGGAAATCAGGACACAAAAACAGAGAACTAGGGACATCTAGTGGGAAAAATGGGAATTACAGGTAAATACATGACACGTTAGGGCTGGATTAACCATATTGGCAATTGGGCACCACGTGATGGCATTTGTAAAAATGTCTAAGGTTTGTTTTTCATTGAATGATTATTAATGTTTTTCAGTATCATTAATCAGATGTAAACCGTATGTAGATGGCACAGTCACGTGGTACATGTTCCTTTTCTCAGCGCTGAATAAGATGGACCAATTGCAGTCGTTTATTCTTACTGGAACAGGATTTTATGAATGCTTTTATAGATAATGCTGCCATTTCAGCGGCTTGTACAGTGTTGTGGCAAGAGGGACACAACGTCTTGTTCCCTCCATCAGGGAACGGAGGTTATGACAGTAACCGAGATGTTCCCCATCTGTCACTCACTCAACGTTGTGTCGATGTAGTGACACTAGGGGTCCCTATAAAAAACGCCACATACAGCTGAACCATGTTACGTGAACTGCTGATGCAGGTGCAAGCAGGCTGCTGCGTGCGTAATAGCAGGTGCATCAGACTGCACGTAACCTCCCCCAATGCCGCAAAAGACCTCATGTAGTTCTCCACATCCCTGAGTGGGGGGAGCGACATAACTAGCAGGCCACACCGACTATTCGTAACCAGATGGGAGCAAATGAGCATGCTGGGGAACGAGAGGTCCACTGGGAATTACCCTGTGAGACCGCGCCCATTGAACTCCTCAAATCGCCTCCAGCACCAGCCAGGCAGGCCTTATACCCGTGGGTAGAAGGCGCAGTGCGAGGGGGCGGCTAGAGTGGCTTTACCACGGAAGAAGGAACACCGCGACCGCAACGTTGCCATGGTCATATTCTAGCAATAAGAACATGAACCATCCACAAACGCTTCCTCGGTGTGAACGCAGCCCAGACACGTAAGGCAGCGCCCATGGCCGTCGGAAGCAAAGAGATAATGACCGCATCCAGGAATCACATAAACAACGGAAAGGCATCTTTAAAAAGACATACAACGTCAATGTTTGAATAATGTCCATTCACAAAAGCGTAGGATAATTGCGCAAAGTTTGACCGTGACTGCAAAAACCAGTTTCCCATGAACAGTTTCGTGAATGGTTTCTATGACTTAAATTTAAGTTTGAGGTGTCATATGAACAACTTATGAGAATCAGCAGCTATCAAATCAGTTGTTTTAGTAAATCTGAGAATATTCATAGATTACAATCTCACCTGCACATCGGTCTACACTAGTGGTGTTCTGTCCATGACTGACGCTGTTCTTCACAGTGCAGGTGATGCTTCCAGAAGTTTCCTCTTTCAGATGAATGGTGTTATTTCCATCCTTCAGTTCTTGTCCATTCAGAGTCCAGCTGAAGATGAGCTGATCCCCCTCAGAGGAGCAGGACACCCGCTTCTCCCCACTGGATGAGCAATTGATTGACACTTCCACTGAGCCAATAGGAGCTGGAGGGAGGGACACAGTACAGTCACATGACAAACACACAAACACTGCTTATAACTTGAATGAAAACCATCACAGACAACTTTTCAGTTCAATAGTGAGATCTGTGGAGAACATGTGATTGTAATAAGTCAGATGAGAGTTACTTTACCTTCAACAATCACTGTAAGATTTACTGCATGTGTTTGTGTGCCATCAGACTTATAAATCTCCAATATGTATGTCCCTGAATCTGATCTGATCACACTGTTTAAAATCAGAGTCCCATTATTAAAGATGAACTCAGATCTGTTTCTAATGGATTCATATCCCTCATATTCCTTAATCTTGTTATTCTTTACTCTAAAAACTGGATCTCCCGCACTGTCCGTCCCCTTTTTAAACTGCAGCTCAACATTACGAGGGTCCGTCACCATCTGCAGATAGAGTTTGTGTCCCAGAGATGTGTAACAGGGATCTGTCTGATTAAACCTGCAGAACATCTCCACACCTGAACAACACAAACACACAATCACACATTACACAAACATACACAGAATTAAAGTTCTACAGATTAAACGTATCAGACAGTCAATCTGATGTCACTGAAACATCTGATCTCAGTTCATCACTGTCAAATAATCTTCAACATAAACACACAACTCTCTCACTGTGACTTACATGATCTCACATATTACTATAATACTCCACAATATACACTGGAGATACATCACTGCAATTATTCAATGTTTCTTAACATGAGTTTGATGTAAAAGTGGACTCACATGTATGAGTTGGTATCAGCAGCAGCAGCAGTCCAAAGATGAACAGCATTTCTCTGACGTCCAGTTTCCAGAAGAGTCCAATCCCAGCAGAAGAGTGTGAATGCTGCTTCAGATTGTGTCATGAGTGTGTGGAGTTCTGTCAGTCTGTGTCCGGAGTCTCATGTAGCATCATCACTCTGATAAACTGGACTCACGTCAGCAAAGATCTCACAGTCTCACACCACAAAGAGGATGTTTCCTCATAATAAGATAACAGTTTCTACAAACAGACTTCTAGAAAATGAGAGATTGAAGTAGCAAATTGCATTTCTCTAAATTACCTTACATTTTGAAAAACATGCAGGGGTTTAGATTACAGTCAAGGTCTAACAAAACAGAAAGTTATTTATTGATTAAATCATAGAGACATTTAATAATTTCATTGGCAGTACAATCATAAATATTGTCACTGTTACAGTATGAAAGTGTGTTGGTTGTAAAAGTTTCCTCACATTCAGTAAGTGTGTGATGATGCTTCTAGTGTTTTTGTTCTGACTCATTCAAAACATCTGTAGCGAGAGAATGAGAAAGTTTGATTTTCAACCATCTGTACTGTGGAGAGCCATCCAAGCCAGAAACAGCGTCACCCTTGGCAATGAGAATGACATGCACCTGGATGCGCTTCTCCCGTAACAAATGGAACCGGCTGACTCCAATAAAGGCAGTGCTACATAAGCCAGCACTAAACACACACCCAGGGAGTCACAACGAGAAGCCACATGCTAATGTTTCCATATTTCAGAAACGGACTAAACCTCACAAGGGAAGCTGCACTGCCCGAGCCATGCATTGCACGCGCCTTCACCCACAAGGACCTGTTCGGAAACACAAGCACTTGGAGCACGGGAAGCCTGAAGAACACTGTGTGTTGCCTTTGCCTCACTATTCACCCTGCACCAAATTTTAAACCAATATCACTCTGTGTGTTATAAATACCCCTCTGGGGACATTAAGTAATCCCTGCTTGTCTGTGCCTCATTTGCATCCTGCCACAGTGGTGGAGAATGTTGGCTTGAGTTACGGTCTGAGGATAGACAAAAAAAATTGCTCTTTGTGTATCAGCAGAATCCGCTCTGTCTCCAGCAACACGGAAGCATGGAAGATCTTATACATCGCTGAAGTTTCACTCCACCAGTAACAGATCTCAGAACAACTGGCTACAGGTTTGGCCTGGACAAAACAGGAGATTGTGCATCTGTGGACGGATGCAGAGGGGCGTATGCAAATACCAGAAGTAAGAAACATAGCCTACCAGGTACTGACTGAGCTCTCCGAGCTGGATGATGTTGAGGCATATCTCCACACCTTGAGGTCGTGGCCATGAGGGAGGGCTGGACGAGGGATTGATTGATATGAGGGAGGCTGCAGGCATACTACTCCCTACCTGCTGAAACTGTCAGCAATTACGACAGCCTCAAAATGAATATATTGGCCCGGGTGAGTTTGTCCCAAAATATTTTACGAGTGTCCGTATGATTCCCAACTTCCAGTCCAGGTCCAGGCCTTCCAACTTGCCCATCTAGTTCAACAGCGGCTGCTCAGTGAGAAACCCAGTGCAGAGGAAGTGGTTGAACGAGTCACTGTGGATAAAATTTTGAGGAGCCTACCCCGATCTCTCCGCCAAGCAGTGGGAATGAAAGCCCTCACCAAGATGGCCGAGTTGGTTGAGGCAGTAGAGCTGGCAGAGTCAGCGATCGCCCGGGACAGTGGACAGAGGGTGCCTGGGTTTCCCCATAAGGGTTGGCCAGATAAGCGTGTGCCAAGGCACCCAACAAAAGGAGACCCCAGTTGCAAGAGGGGACTGAAGGATGAACCAATGCTGATGGACCCAAACCCACGGAAGGCAATGCTTGGTTTGTGGGCTGCATCCTCCAAGGCTCCGGGGCCCCCAAAGAATGTACCGGGTGGTGCAAATTGACAGCCGGTGTGTTTGAGCCCTCCTGGACACTGGCAGCGTTGTCACCTTGGCCCAGCCCGGAGTCCTCCGGGATAAACCTTCTGATAAGTCTCTCATCCCAGTGACATCCCCTCAGCCTCTGTTGTGGTAGCCACAGCTGGCGTCTCGATGTGGGAGTCCTGAAGGAGTTACCCATACCGCTGCTCCTGGGACGAGATTGGCTGGGCTTGGAGCGTCGTCTTGGTTCTGCCCCCACAACCAAGTGGAGGATTGGATGGTCGAGACCCAGGCCCATCCTCCTCCCTGCACTGCTGGCAATGGAGAGTGAGAGAGAAGGTGATTCAGAATTCGAAATCTTCTTTGACCTGTTCCAACAGATTTCAGCAGGAGGTTCATTTGGCCAGGAACAAAGAGAGGATGAAAAGCTAATGCACTGCTGGAACCAAGTCAAAGTGATTGAAGGAGTCCCCCGGCAACCTGATCCTCACCCTTCTCCTCACTTCATTATTAAGAATGGGCTTCTATATTGTGTCCCGGAAAGGCATGTAGAACAAAAACGACTGGCGGTGGTGCCCTGAAACAAAACAGAAACCATCTTGTGCCAGGGTGCACACTCACATCCGATGGCCGGACACCTGGGACCCCAAAATACCAGCCAACAAATCCGTGACAGGTTCCACTGGTCGGGGCTAGATGAGAGGTGAAGTGGTTCTGTCAATGGTGTGAAGTCTGCCAGAGGACTGCCCCTTAGCAACCGCCACCTAGCCCACTCATTCCGTTGCTAATCATTTATGTGCCCTTTGAGCACATAATGGACATAAAAACGGTTGTATCATGTAGACCTAATAAAAACAACATTAAGTTATGGAAAGCCTTATGTAGGGGAGAGCTTTGGGGTTCAAAGTATTTTTCTTTTTTCACATTAATTTTAAACATGTCTGGTACAAATATGGGGCCTTATTTCATGAATACAGGGCATTCTCCATCTACTTGGAAAAAAAGGAAAGTAAAATGTTGCCCCATTGACGGGGTATGTTGTAACAGGGGAGAAGCACGTTGGAACATGTCATCTGTAAATCACCCTCTAACAACTGTATTAAGAAAATGCATTTATTGATGATACAAACACGCACATGCACACTGTGTTGATATGGCAGTAACAAGTAAAGAATTGAAGTTTCATCTTAACCATTGTGTTATAAGTAGCCTCGCATTATAGTTTCTGCCCCAGTCTCCCCTACAGTCAGTTTGTCCCTCCGCTTCATATGAGGGTACCCATCACCCTATCAGGCAGAAGATAATGACCAAATATATCTGTACTTTACTTATGTACCCACTTATTACCCAGAATTTACAATAGTTCATCGACACGACATATTGATTTGAAAAGGAATTATTTTACAACTTGAGAAGAAAGAACCTGTGGAATGATACGAGACACCTGAAACTCCAGTACATCTATGCAGGAAATAAAGGAATCAAGTATTCCGGTAGTGTCGTATAAAGATAACCTGCTCTGTATCAAATGCAGACAGTAGTTCTTAATCTTTACCTCAATTGGGTCACACTCGCAACCAATCGAGTACAATAGATATTAGGATATTAGACAGTACATGTGACAGCTTTCCAGGGACTGTATAAAATCACTTTCTGGTGGAGAATTTTATTTTGTTCTTTGATAAAAGGACGGATGTTGGATAACCTGCATTGTTGAATTCATGCATTGGAAGCATCAAAGTTTGAAAGTCTGAAAGTTTTGATAGTGTGCGTTAATCTGTCAGATCCATCAGTGAAAGATTCTCTGGGACTGCGTTTATTTAAAAGCTTGTTGAATGTGAATGTTAAGAAGAAATGTAACTTCCAATAAACGGACAAATTTGTGAAACCTTTTATTTTCATTTAAAACTGTTCATCTTTACACTCTGAAAACTAGTTCTGAAGCATTGGTTTATTAATGTTCTGCAAACGCAGAAAGAGATTATTAAGAAGAAATGCTCAAGTGTGACTAAATGTGTTACAAATCATCTGAAAAACTGCAAACATTACAGAAGATTAAATCCACAGAACACAGACATTAAAACACATGAATCTTCTGTTCTGTGTTGATATCATCGTCTAAATCTTGTCATTCTCAATTTTGATCTAGAGAGCGATTTCCATTTCCTGTTTCCTTCCTAAAAACACATCATTTGCATGTCATTTGCATATTGTCATGAGAAATGATGATGATGATGATGATGATAAATGTGTCTCACCTGATGTGTGTGTTCTGCAGTATGTGATGTAGATGTGAAAACCTCCTAACAGAGTCAACAGAAGCATCATCTCCAAACTCCACACCACCACAAACACCACAAACACTGAACGGTTAACTACACAAACACAAGAAAGATCATGTGTCTGTCTGCTAATACATTCTGCAGATTTCCGAAAGACAATGTGAACAAAGTCTGATTCACTAAATACAGAAAAAACAGACAATGATTATCTGTTAATCAATTGCTTCTCCCCACTGGACGAGCAATTGATTGACACTTCCACTGAGCCAATAGGAGCTGGAGGGAGGGACACAGTACAGTCACATGTTCAACAGAAGGTTCAGAATAGCATTCTTCAATACTCATATATTTTTGCTCTGCACAGTATTATATGTTCTGTATGCATGGGATGATCTAATCTGCCCTATAAAGCCACAACTCAGTAACTACAGTAACAGAAAATGACTTCAAAGGTTTTTGATTGTCGAGCCAAATGTGGATTATAAAACAGTCTTACACTGTTTTCAGTGAATCTGAGCCTTGTTGAGTCAAACCCATCAGTCAAGAAAAGATCTAAGACACAAGATTTAATCACTGAATGCGGACAAAATGTGCAGTTACTGCATTTTACATTTGCAGGGCAATACATATGCCTAAATGTATGCTTTATACAAATAGATTAAACAAGATTAAACAGATTAAAACAAGATGTGTGTAGCCTACTTGACAAGCTAATTTACACAAGATATTAAGTCTGACAAAATTAGTTGAACTTTATGCTAAAGAAAAATGTATCTTTGTCGTTTTTCCTTTGATTCAAGTTTATTTTTATTTTTTTATGTAAACCTCATTACATTTTGCCAGATTTCTCTGTAAACAATCTTAATACCGTATGCTATTATGCTTCTCAAGTAAATGTACCTTGGTTCAAGGATGTTTATGACATACAGTAAAACAAGACAAGAATTCTGAGCAAGAAAATCTGAGAAAATGTCTCTCTTTTGACTCATTATGTGCTTGAACAAGAACTAAGTCATTTTTACATAAAACTGTAATAAAAATGCAAAATTAACATTTTTAATTCTGAGATGATAACTTGACGCCACACACTGAATTATAAATATCGTAACATAACTGGTAATCAGAAGGTTGCTGGTTCGATCCCCACAGCCACCACCATTGTGTCCTTGAGTAAGACACTTAACTCCAGGTTGCTCCGGGGGGATTGTCCCTGTAATAAGTGCACTGTAAGTCACTTTGGATAAAAGCATCTGCCAAATGCATAAATGTAACTGTGTAATAATGTAATCAGGTCGTGTGACAACAATGTAGCATACTACTAGCAGTACACAGTACGCAGTACACTGCGCAGTATACACTAGTATTTCATTATGAATGTCACCTTAATCAATGGAAATAAGTCTTTATAAATCTTATAGAAATGGCAGTTTCTTTTGAAGGATCTGATCTGAGTTTTTAAAGTAACGTGTGTGTGTCTGTAATGTTTGAACAGTCTCCTGTCCACCAGAGGGAGCCCTCACCTGAATTCTGAACACTGTCACTTCCAGTTTCCTGCCACATCCGTTCCTGCCATGTCACTTACTGTTTGTCTTTTATATAAGCCATGCATTCACACTCCCATATTGCGAAATATTGCCAGTTCATCTGCCTTACCAAGCGTTTATCAAGTATATTCTCGTTCTGCCTCATGTTATGATATTCTGCCTGTTTATAGGATTCTCGGATTACCCTTTCTGTCTTGTTGACCTTATTGGATTGTTTGCCTGTTGTCTACCACTGCCTGTTATACTGACCACGTTTGAGCCTTCTGATTTGGATTTGTTCATTAAACACTTCTGCAATATGATTCTATCCTGATCTCCAGTCAGAGTTCATTACAGTGACTTCAACACAGCAAACATACATCTGTCTTCTACTTCAATTTCTTTTTATTTTCTTATTAACTTATTTATTTTCATTTTATGATGATTCTTAGTGTTTCTATGCTCTGCTATTGCTGCATGTTTAATGTTGTGTGCTGTATTGTCATCACAATTTATAGCTCATTTTTACCATCACTTTGTGGACTGCCTCTTGGGCTTGTAGAAGAGTTAACATGAGGTTTGGACTGGTTTTAGGTATCTGATATTTTAATGTCTTCTGATAGAGAGAAATCCAGTAAAGTGACTGGATCAACACTTTTACTTACATTAAATACTTAAACATTCCACAATGACCTACATGAATGAAAACTTTCACAGACAGGCAACTATATGAGATTGTAATAAGTCAGATGAGAGTTACTTTACCTTCAACAATCACTTGAAGATTTACTGCATGTGTTTGTGTGCCATCAGGCGTATAAATCTGTAATCTGTATGTCCCTGAATCTGATCTGATCACACTGTTTATAATCAGAGTCCCATTATTAAAGATGAACTCAGATCTGTTTCTAATGGATTCATATCCCTCATATTCCTTTATCTTGTTATTCTTTACTGTAAAAACTGGATCTCCCGCACTGTCCGTCCCCTTTTTAAACTTCAGCTCAACATCACGAGCGTCCGTCACCATCTGCAGATTGAGTTTGTGTCCCAGAGATGTGTAACAGGGATCTGTCTGATTAAACCTGCAGAACATCTCCACACCTGAACAACACAAACACAAACACACAATCACACATTACACAAACATACACAGAATTAAAGTTCTACAGATTAAACGTATCAGACAGTCAATCTGATGTCACTGAAACATCTGATCTCAGTTCATCACTGTCAAATAATCTTCAACATAAACACACAACTCTCTCACTGTGACTTACATGATCTCACATATTACTATAATACTCCACAATATACACTGGAGATACATCACTGCAATTATTCAATGTTTCTTAACATGAGTTTGACGTGAAAGTGGACTCACATGTATCAGTTGGTATCAGCAGCAGCAGCATTAGTCCAAAGATGAACAGCATTTCTCTGACGTCCAGTTTCCAGAAGAGTCCAATCCCAGCAGAAGTGTGTGAATGCTGCTTCAGATTGTGTCATGAGTGTGTGGAGTTCTGTCAGTCTGTGTCCGGAGTCTCGTGTAGCGTCGTCACTCTGATAAACTGGACTCATGTCAGCAAAGATTTCACAGTCTCACACCACAAAGAGGATGTTTCCTCATATGGTGAAGACACTGTGGGTGATCAATTTATATTTACATACATTTAAAAAAATAGAGGAAGAAGCACAATATGCTTAAAAGATAAATAAAGATGTGGACTCTTACAAGTCAAGTCAAGTCAATTTTATTTGTATGGCGCCTTTCACAACACACATCGTTTCAAAGCAGCTTTACAGAATATCAGCATTAACAGACGATAAAACTGTAATGTCTATAAAGTCGATTAATCATCATTGTGTAATTTCGATAAAATACGATTTTTAATAGTGTTTAAAAATAATTAAATGATAATTGTATTATAACCCCAGTGAGCAAGCTGTAGGCGACTGTGGCAAGGAACACAAAACTCCATAAGATGTGGATTAATGGAGAAAAATAACCTTGGGAGAAACCAGACTTACTGTGGGGACCAGTTCCCCTCTGACTAAATTACCCTAACCCTAAACCAGACTCACTGTGGGGGCCAGTTCCCCTCTGACTAACCCCACCCTAACCCTAAACCAGACTCACTGTGGGGGCCAGTTCCCCTCTGACTAACCCCACCCTAACCCTAAACCAGACTCACTGTGGGGGCCAGTTCCCTCTGACTAACCCCACCCTAACCCTAAACCAGACTCACTGTGGGGGCCAGTTCCCTCTGACTAACCCCACCCTAACCCTAAACCAGACTCAGTGTGGGGGCCAGTTCCCCTCTGACTAACCCCACCCTAACCCTAAACCAGACTCACTGTGGGGGCCAGTTCCCTCTGACTAACCCCACCCTAACCCTAAACCAGACTCACTGTGGGGGCCAGTTCCCTCTGACTAACCCCACCCTAACCCTAAACCAGACTCACTGTGGGGCCAGTTCCCTCTGACTAACCCCACCCTAACCCTAAACCAGACTCACTGTGGGGGCCAGTTCCCTCTGACTAACCCCACCCTAACCCTAAACCAGACTCACTGTGGGGGCCAGTTCCCCTCTGACCAACCCCACCCTAACCCTAAACCAGACTCACTGTGGGGGCCAGTTCCCTCTGACCAACCCCACCCTAACCCTAAACCAGACTCACTGTGGGGGCCAGTTCCCTCTGACTAACCCCACCCTAACCCTAAACCAGACTCACTGTGGGGGCCAGTTCCCTCTGACTAACCCCACCCTAACCCTAAACCAGACTCACTGTGGGGGCCAGTTCCCTCTGACTAACCCCACCCTAACCCTAAACCAGACTCACTGTGGGGACCAGTTCCCTCTGACTAACCCCACCCTAACCCTAAACCAGACTCACTGTGGGGCCAGTTCCCCTCTGACTAACCCCACCCTAACCCTAAACCAGACTCACTGTGGGGGCCAGTTCCCCTCTGACTAACCCCACCCTAACCCTAAACCAGACTCACTGTGGGGCCAGTTCCCCTCTGGCTAACATTTTGAATGTAATGTAAATATTAATTATGTATAGTTAAAATCTTGGTTTAAAATTATTAAACTAAGTGTTAAGGGTCAGTGATTAAACATCGATTGTGTTTGAACTGTAAGATTAATGACCAAAGTCTTTGAAGTCCATCTTGATTAATTGCAGAAGTTCACATAGATGCAATTGTCCTTGTTAATTGGCTGATGAAGGCTGTTGTTGGCAATAGTTAGTCTAAGCATTCCATTTCAAGATCGTAGTTCATCAATAGACCAAGGTGATGCAGGTTGGAGTTGGCATCATTTCATCCTCTGAAGTCCGTCATAATAGATTGAAGTGATGTTTGGCACCGGCTGCATTTAGTCATCATCATTCAGCGACATGAAGCAGTGGAGTCCAACACGAAGCAGGAATGGTGCTGGATCCAGCCGGTTCTGGTGACCTCAGGATAGGAGTCCCGAGGTTGAGACAGGGAAACAGATAAAAAGATGTAAGCGTAGATGCCATTTAATTTATTGCAGAGTTAGAGATCATGCTCAATGTTTCTGGTTTCTGGTTCCGGCAGACCCAACTAAAGCAGCCTAATTGTGGGATAAATTAGGTGTATACCTGGCTAAATAGACGAGTCTTTAGTCTAGACTTAAACTGAGAGAGTGTGTCTGCATCTCGAACAGTGTTTGGGAGACTATTCCATAGTTTAGGAGCCAAATATGAAAAGGATCTTCCTCCTTTAGTGGATTTTGATATTCTAGGAACTATTAATAGGCCAGAATTTTGCGATCTTAATGAACGTGTTGGAATATAGTGTGGTAGAAGATCACTTAAGTACTGCGGAGCTAGACCATTCAAAGCTTTGTACGTAGTTAACAGAATTTTAAAATCAATACGGAATTTAACAGGTAGCCAATGTAATGATGGTAAAATGGGGCTAATATGATCATATTTCTTGGTTCTCGTCAGCACTCTGGCTGCTGCATTTTGAACCAATTGAAGTTTATTTATTGATCTTGCTGGACATCCTCCCAGTAATGCATTACAATAATCTAGTCTTGAGGTCATGAACGCATGAATTAGTTTTTCGGCATCAGCAACCGAGAGCATATGCCTTAATTTAGCAATATTTCTTAGGTGGAAGAATGCTGTTCTACAAACATTTGTAATTGTTTGGACAGATTGGTATCAAATATAACACCTAAGTTCTTCACTGTTGAAGATGATGTAACAGTTCATCCATCTAGAGACAAATTATATTTTAGTGGCTTATTTTTAGAGTTTTTTGGTCCAATAATTAGAACCTCTGTTTTGTCAGAATTGAGTAGAAGGAAATTTCTGGCCATCCAATCTTTTATTTCATTAATACACTCTGCTAATTTTGAGAATTGTGAAATCTCATCAGGTTTTGAAGAAATATAAAGTTGTGTATCGTCAGCATAGCAGTGGAAACTTATTCCACGATTCCTGATAATATCTCCCAGGGGAAGCATTTACATGGAGAAAAGCAGAGGCCCTAAAACTGATCCCTGTGGCACTCCATATTTTACTTTTGTTTGGTTTGACAATTCCTCATTTACATAGACAAAGTGGTAGCAGTCTGCTAAATATGACCTAAACCATGCTAATGCCACTCCACAAATTCCAACATAATTCTCCAGCCTATTCAAGAGAATGTCAGTGATCTATCAGTGTCGAATGCAGCACTAAGATCTAAAAGCACTAGAAGAGAAATGCAGCCACGATCAGATGATAAGAGCAAGTCATTTGTAACTCTGATAAGTGCAGTCTCTGTACTGTGATGAGGCCTAAATCCTGATTGAAATTCTTCATATATACTATTTCTCTGTAGAAATGAACATATTTGGGAGGATACTACCTTTTCTAGTATTTTTGACATAAACGGGAGATTTGAAATCGGTCTATAATTAGCAAGTTCTCCAGGATTAAGTTGTGGCTTCTTAATTAGCGGTTTGATAATTGTCATTTTAAAGTTTCTTGGGACATGTCCTAAGCATAGCGAGGAGTTAATGATATTAAGAAGAGGTTCTGAGATTACAGGAGATACCTCTTTTAAGAGCTTAGTTGGTATTGGATCTAACAAACAAGTTGTGGCTTTTGATGTTTCGATAAGTTTTGTTAGCTCTTCATGACCTATGATAGCGAAGGATTGAAGTTGCACATGAGGGAAATTATTCGACACTGTTTTCTGAGGTGCTGTGACAGATGATTGCATAATTCCAATTTTATTTCTGATTATTTCAATTTTATCTGTGAAGAAATTCATGAAGTCGGTTGAGGCTTTATTCCTAACCAATTTAGCCACAGTACTGAATAAACATCTAGGATTGTTGTGGTTATTTTCTATGAGTTTACTAAAATATGCTGACCTGGCAGCTTTGAGTGCGTGTTTGTAGCTACAGACACTATCCTTCCATGCACCCTGAAATACTTCTAATTTTGTATTTTTCCACATGCGCTCCATTTTCCGAGCTGCTCTCTTGAGAGCATGAGTGTGATCATTGTACCATGGTGCAGGGCTTATTTCTTTAATTTTATTTAATCGAAGTGGGGCGACAACATCAAGGGTGCTAGAGAAGACTGCATTTAAAATTTTTGTTATTTCATCAAGTTCTTCTGGGCTTTGGGGTTTATTGAGTATATGAGATAGATCTGGAAGAGTATTAGTGAAGCTATCTTTAGTGGTCGAAAGAATGGTTCTACCTGAACGATAGCGTGGTGTAGATTGAGTAACATTAGCTGATTGCAGCATGCAAGATACGAGGTAATGATCCGAGATGTCATCGCTCTGCTGCAGAATTTCTATATTATCAACATCAACTCCATATGAAAGAATTAAATCTAGCGTATGATTATGGCGATGAGTTGGTCCTGTTACATTTTGTCTGACTCCAAGAGAGTTGAGAATATCGATAAATGCTAATCCCAATGTATCACTTTCATTATCTATGTGAATGTTGAAGTCACCAACAATTAAGGCTCTATCTACAGTAACTACAAGATCTGATAAAAAATTTGCAAATTCACTAAGGAAATCTGAATAAGGCCCGGGTGATCTATACACTGTAGCAAGGGTAAAGGACGACAGAGATTTTTTATTTATATTTGTATTTGACGGTGTCACCTTAAGCATTATTAGTTCAAAAGACTTACATTTATATCCTGTCCTCTGAGTAACACCAAAAACTTCACTGTAAATTGTAGCAACACCTCCTCCTCGACCCTTCAGACGAGGCTCATGTTTATAACAATAACCTGGGGGAGTAGATTCATTAAACTAATATATTAATCCGGTTTAATCAGGTTTCAGTCAAACAGAGCGCATCCAATCTATGATCTGTAATCATTTCATTGACAATTAGTGCTTTGGTGGAAAGAGATCTAATGTTTAGTAGCCCTATTTTTATATGATGTACATTTTTTATTTGTTTGTTTTGTTCAAGTTTGACCTTAATCAAATTTTTTCTAAACAATTTAGTGAGGGTTTTGTGTTTGGTAGTTCGGGGAACAGACACAGTCTCTATGAGATATCTAGGTGATACAGTCTCTATGTGTTGTAGTTTATGTGACCTGTGTGACGTCTCAAGGCAGCTAGCAGACGTTCCGATTAACCAGTTTGTCTGCTTCCTGACCTGGGCCCCATTTAGTCAGTTAATATCATTATTAAGTCTATGAGCCAAATTACTAGAGAGGAGAGCGGCACCTTCCCTGGAGGGATGGAGTCCGTCTCTCTTTAGCAGGTCAGGTCTACCCCAAAAACTTTTCCAATTGTCTATAAATCCTATTTTATTCTGCAGACACCACTCAGACATCCAGCCATTCAGTGACACTAATCTACTATAAACCTCGTCACCACGACGAGCAGGAGAGGACCAGAGCATATTACAGTGTCTGACATCGTTTTTGCAAATTTGCACACCTCTTTAACATTATCTTTAGTGATCTCCGACTGGCGAAGCCGGACATCGATTAGTGCCGACATGGATAACAATTTTAGAAAATCTACGTTTAGCATTAGCCAGCACTTGTAAATTTGATTTGATGTCAGACGCTCTGGCCCCGAAATGCAATTAACAATAGTGGCTGGAGTCTCTATTTCCACGTTCCTTACAATAGAATCACCAATAACAAGGGCTCTTTCAATATGATTCTCAGTGGGTGTATCACTGAGTGGGGAGAATTTATTGGAAACCCTAACAGGAGCGGGAGAGTGGTGTCTCTTTGCTGAACGTTTATGCCGACGAGCGTCACCCAAATGCCCTGCTGCAGGGGCTCTATAACCGGAACCAAAGTGTGTGTGTTGCTCTCTGTACTGCCCGCATCCGAAACAGTATCTAACGGCTTCTCTTTCTCACTGACCTCTACTAGCGTTCGGATGCGAGTCTCTAACTCATTAACCTTCTCCGTCAGCCTGACTAATTCCTTACATTTATCACAAGTGAATCCCTCACTGCTGACGGAGGAGGCTATTTTAAACATGTGACATGCAATGCATGAACAAATAACATGAGCCGATGCCATGACTTACCACAATTTGTTCGTTGTTCCTGAGAGGTGAGGATTTTGAGATTGATTTGAATCCCTCACAAAATGGTTTGTTGTTGGTGGTGGTTGTTCTGATAAGCGGTGCTTTGAGATCGATGCAATAATCTGTGTACCGCAGAGGAGAAAAAACGGGTGCGCGCTGAAAAAATGCACGCAGTTTAACCGCGATAAAAATAGAACGCGGATACAGGTGGAATATGCGCGCAGTTGAATCCCGATAAGAGAATAATACGGGAAGACCCGATGCGTGCTTAAAAATGGCAGATGTTTAAGGATTAAAGGCTACAAACAGACTC
>NC_068294.1:44107876-44110376 GCF_025860055.1 Xyrauchen texanus
CTGGAAAAATGTTGCCTGGTCTGATGAGTCTCGATTTCTGTTGAGACATTCAGATGGTAGAGTCAGAATTTGGCGTAAACAGAATGAGAACATGGATCCATCATGCCTTGTTACCACTGTGCAGGCTGGTGGTGGTGGTGTAATGGTGTGGGGGATGTTTTCTTGGCACACTTTAGGCCCCTTAGTGCCAATTGGGCATCGTTTAAATGCCACGGCCTACCTGAGCATTGTTTCTGACCATGTCCATCCCTTTATGGCCACCATGTACCCATCCTCTGATGGCTACTTCCAGCAGGATAATGCACCATGTCACAAAGCTCGAATCATTTCAAATTGGTTTCTTGAACATGACAATGAGTTCACTGTACTAAAATGGCCCCCACAGTCACCAGATCTCAACCCAATAGAGCATCTTTGGGATGTGGTGGAACGGGAGCTTCGTGCCCTGGATGTGCATCCCACAAATCTCCATCAACTGCAAGATGCTATCCTATCAATATGGGCCAACATTTCTAAAGAATGCTTTCAGCACCTTGTTGAATCAATGCCACGTAGAATTAAGGCAGATCTGAAGGCGAAAGGGGGTCAAACACAGTATTAGTATGTGTTCCTAATAATCCTTTAGGTGAGTGTACATGTATGGCATTAGAAGTTGGACAAAACAGCGCAAGCGCATAAACACGATGCCACAGCTCGCACGTAAAATGTAAACCTGCAGAACTTGCAAATCACAAACTCGAGCACAAAAAATATGATTGTGTACACAAATTAACAAGTCCCACACACGCTTAAGTTATTTTCTGCACGCGCGCAGAACTGTACACACGCGCAAGATATTTTCTGCACACAAGTCGGTTTTGACACTCAGGGGCGGGGCCCAATCCTTTCTGTTAACAAATGCTATTGGCTGCTGACCAAATACTGTATCGATTGGCTGCATCTCTTCGAATCTCTCGTGACTGGCTGTTGTTGGACGAGAACAGACAGAAAGCGGGAACTTTATTATTTTTGACATGAAAAAACATACAAAACTCTCTTAGTGGAGAAATAAGAAATATACATCAATTGAAACAATACAATTATTGTCAGTGTAAATGAAAGAACAGCGTCCCCTACACAATACTGCACAACAAAAAGCAAACAACGAGGGGGTATTGGTTTAAAAAATATATATATATATAATAAAAATAAAAATATATTTTTAAATAAAAGCATCCTTTAGACGTATTGGACAAGTGGATACTTATCAAAACAATTGTCTGGATATATCACTACACACCTTTCTTGCAATTTTACTAGACTTTACTTATTTCAGTGAGGAAAATACAATTTATAATCGTTCATAAACCATGAAAAAGAAGGCTTCGAATATCTCCACTTACTACAATGAATATGATATTTACCCATGAGGACAATAATATTAACCAAATCAGAAAGGGATGAATCTACATTATGGATTCATATAAAAGAGAATTTGTGATGAGTCAAACATCTGGATGTCATCAATCTTATGAGTGGTGGTGTAGCGGGCTAAAGCACATAACTGGTAATCTGGTAATCAGAAGGTTGCTGGTTCGATCCCCACAGTCACCACCATTGTGTCCTTGAGTAAGACACTTAACTCCAGGTTGCTCCGGGGGGATTGTCCCTGTAATAAGTGCTCTGTAAGTCACTTTGGATAAAAGCATCTGCTAAATGCATAAATGAAACAGATCAATGTAAATCAGACCAGAAGCTTTTGGCCATAGGACATACAAAGAACAAGTGTTCCAGAGTCTCATCAGCTGCCTCACAAAATACACCGGGATCTACTTCCAATTTAAACCTCTTTCTAAGAAAGTCAGCAACCGGATATATTTTATAAATCATTTTAAAGTGAGTCTCTTTGACTTTAGGGGAAATGGGCCATCTGATGAATTTGAAATGTGGTTTATCTATGGACAAGGCATTCATATTTGGAATTTGTACACACAATCCTCTATTATAATCCAAAAACATTTAGTTATAGAAATACATTTGTTATAACATTTTCTGTAATGTAAATTACATTCATTAATTACTAGATTTGGGAAGGTTGGTGAAAGTCTTATTCTCACATACAACAATGTGTTTTGGATTAACGGTAATAACGGTATTGATTTACACATTTTATTATATTCTATATAAGTGCGGTTAAGATTATACTTGAGCAAACATGCAAAATGTCCCAAAAAGTTACCATTATCATCTAATTTATCATTCACAAACACAATACCCTTCTCATACCAATCACTTTTAAACAATGATTTCCTATTAATTGTAATGACCCTGTTATTCCATGTGGATCCATGGGGAGAAAGATGTGGGTGAATATAATTTTACAGTATTGGAGAAGTTGTTTGTGGAAGTTTGATAATTTAATAGGAATCTTAGATACCTCAATCACATTATAAAAGAAATTCAGGCCCACCTATTTTATTAAATAGAGATCTAGAGATCTATCACATAGAGTTAAGATGAT